>NC_090655.1:289284825-289584825 GCF_040937935.1 Hyperolius riggenbachi | reverse complement strand
TGATAATGGTCAATGTACATTACTGTACACAGACTGGTCACAGTAGGGGTGACTTAGTGTTACCGGCCTGTAATAAGCTGATAATGGTCACTGTACATTACTGTATACAGATTGGTCACAGTAGGGGTGACTTAGTGTTACTGGCCTGTAATAAGCTGATAATGGTCACTGTACATTACTGTATACAGATTGGTCACAGTAGGGGTAACTTAGTGTTACCGGCCTGTAATAAGCTGATAATGGTCACTGTACATTACTGTACACAGATTGGTCACAGTAGGGGTGACTTAGTGTTACCAGCTTGTAATAAGCTGATAATGGTCACTGTTCATTATTGAGGTGAAAGCTGATGTAGAGACATTGCTGGGAACAGTTCCACCAGATGCCCCTTCCCCACAGACACACCAGATTTAGTGTTTTGTATTCCCTGTATTCTGGCCTCTAAACCGAGGTGTGTCTTATGGTCAGGAGCGTCTTATGGTCCAAAAATATGGCATCAGCAGCTCACTGACCGCCCCTAATGATAATTGCTCCTCCCCTCAGAATTCTCTAACAGGAAGTGATGATGTTTCTCTATTTGCAGCGCGGAGTCCCAGCATCAGGAACCTCTCAGAGACTCGTCTCTCTGTATCCATAGACTGTACAACGGATGATGATGTCACTGGACAAGAGTCTCCTGCAGATATCCTGGTGACCCCAAATATTCCCGCAGACTCCCCTCACCTGTCTAACCCCGAGGAGCCTCATACCCAGCACAGCTCTCCCCCTGCTGGAGGGTCTTATTTTTGTTCCATGTGTGGGAAATGTTTTATGGGGAAATCAAGTCTTGGCAGACATGAGAGATCTCACACTGGTGAGAAACCCTATTCATGTGCTGAGTGTGGGAAATGTTTTGTACAGAGATCAAACCTTATCAGTCATAAGAAATCTCACACTGGTGAGAAGCCCTATTCATGTGCTGAGTGTGGGAAATGTTTTCTACATAAATCCCATCTTGTCATACATAAGAGATACCACACAGGCGAGAAGCCCTATTCATGTGCTGAGTGTGGGAAATGTTTTATACAGAAATCACATCTTGTTATACATGAGAGAACTCACACTGGAGATAAGACCTATTCATGTGCTGAGTGTGGGAAATGCTTTGTGCAGAAATCACATCTTGTTATACATGAGAGATCTCACACGGGTGAGAAGCCCTATTCATGTGCTGAGTGTGGGAAATGTTTTGTACATAAATCCCATCTTGTTAGACATGAGAGATCTCACGCTGGGGAGAAGCCATATTCATGTGCTGAGTGTGGGAAATGTTTTGTACAGAAATCACATCTTGTCAAACATGAGAGATCTCACACTGGTGATCAGGCCTTTTCATGTGCTGAATGTGGGAAATGTTTTCTTCAGAAAACAAACCTTGTCAGACATGAAAAATCTCACACTGGTGAGAAGCCGTATTCATGTGCTCAGTGTGGGAAATGTTTTGTACAGAGATCACATCTTACCATGCATGAGAGATGTCACTCTGGTGAAAAGCCATATTCATGTACTGAGTGTGGGAAATGTTTTGCACGGAAACTACATCTTGCCAGTCATAAGAGATCTCATACTGGTGAGAAGCCATATTCATGTGCTGAGTGTGGGAAATGTTTTGCACATAAATCACATCTTGTCAGACATGAGAGATCTCACACTGGTGATAAGCCATATTCCTGTGCTGAGTGTGGGAAAGGTTTTGGAGTTAAAGAAAACCTTGTCATACATGAGAGAACTCACACTGGGGAGAAGCCCTATTTATGTTCTGAGTGTGGGAAATGTTTTGTAGATAAATCACAGCTTGTCAGTCATGCAAGAACGCACACTGGTGAGAAGCCTTATTCATGTGCTGAATGTGGGAAATGCTTTGCACTTAAATCACATCTTGTCAGGCATGAGAGAATTCACACTGGTGAGAAGCCTTATTCATGTGCTGAGTGTGGGAAATGTTTTGCACAGCAATCGACTCTCGTAAGACACGGGAGATCTCACACTGGTGATAAGCAATAATCAGTGAAATATAGCTGTGCCTCCAGTGAACCTGAAGTGGCCACAGCATACTGCTCTCCATCTTCCCAGCATAGCAGGCAGTAGGGAGGATGGAGGAGGGGAGTGCAGCAGCCAATAACAGGCTTGTTCAGTTCCGCTTATCCCTCTCTCATCACTGGGGAGAAGCTCTATTACTGCACTGAGTGTGGGAAATGTTTTGGTCATTAGTGTTTCTTTTATCTCTTGCTAGATGCACATGGCAGCATATTTACCCAGAATCCCGAGGACTCTCTCATGCTGCTCACTGCATTGGTTTGTAAAGCATTAAACTGCCTGTACTGAGGTGACATGGGGGTGTATGCAATAAACTGTTAAGCAGAATTCTGTGTGTTGTTTTGCATGATGAGTAGAGCGTAACTCATTGCATGTAATGTATTCTGCTCTCCTCATCCTCCAGGGGGCGCCCAGTGCACTGATTTCCCAGTGAGGATCCTCCCTCTATGCTATAAAGTCTTTTAGAAATTGACTGCCGCTTTGGATGGGATCTAATTAACATGTATAAATACATCAGAGGGCAATATAAGCTTGGTGGATGAGCTTTTTGTCTCTAGGCCTTCTCAAAGGACTAGAGGACATGATCTGCGCATGGAAGAAAAACGTTTTAGCCATTTATTTAGGAAAGGGTTCTTTACAGTAAGAGTGGTTACGATGTGGAATGCATTGCCACAGGAAGCAGTTATGGCAAATTCTATACCTGCATTTAAAGGGGGCTTAGATGCTTTCCTTGCGTTGAAAGACATCCATGGCTACAATTACTAGGTAATGCCTAATGATGTTGATCCAGGGAATTTATCTGATTGCCATCTGGAGTCGGGAAGGAATTTTTCCCTTTTGGGGCTAATTGGACCATGCCTTGTAAGGGTTTTCCACCTTCCTCTGGATCAGCAGGGATATGTGAGGGAGCAGGCTGGAGTTGTACTTTGTTTTCTGGTTGAACTCGATGGACGTATGTATTTTTTTCAACCCAAATAACTATGTAACTATGACTGCTTGGATCATTAACTAAGAAGTATATCCACAACTACCTCCTTTTTTTTTAAACGTCTTATAATATTTTTAATACTGGTTGGTGCCACTGTTACATCATTAATTGTATTGGGTTTGACTTGATGACCTTGCTACTTGCCTGCTGATTTTGTACCACGTATCCCTGTAACTTGCTGTATATATTTGTGCTTGCTGTTCCCTTGTTTATAGATAGTCAGTTAGGATTGCTGTTTGCTGGTGTTGTGGTGTGGGGCTTGCTGGGATTTCTGTGCACTAATGTAAATAAACAATCATTTCACTTTACTCTGTGTCTGGTCTTCAGTACATTACTGCAAACACGTTTATCTGCTTGTCTGTGGCAGACTGTCAGCAATCTGTCTGCATAGCCGGGGACAGTAGATTTTTCATAGTAAGGTCTTTAGAATGGCTGCCATGTTTACCTGCCCACAAATTATGTTCAGCAGCTGTCTGAAATAAATGGCATAGTGGCATGTGCCAGCATAATAATAATAAATAGTGTGAATGAAAGTTAAGTAGTAGCATATTTTGCACTTGGTGGGGGTGGAGGATAGCTAAGGCTGCGTATGAGGAATGGGAATTACACGTCCGTGCTGTAACCCTCTGACATCCATGCTTCGTCCATTCTTATCAATGTTAAATAGTCCAACTGCTGTGAGCTGGGCGACTTTGTGTATCAGCTACAATCCCTCCAGCTGCACTGAATGGCCTTTCAGAGAGGACACCTGACGTGGGACAATCCACAAGCACAGCTATGGGCAAGTCTATCCTGCAACCTGCGCAATGTCCATCGGGCATAAATATGCTAGTAAACAAACAAGTCAGCACAGGTGCATCCTCTACCTTAGTAAGCTGATATTTATAGTATTTGTGACCTTGTGGTAGGCGGAGCCTCCTGATTCAGACCCTGGAAATGCTTTTTTCTCATATGTTATTCTGATGCACAGATTCTAAGGAACAGAATCAAATTTTAAAGCTAAGCTGAAGTCAAAATAAACCCCACAGATAATGAATTGTATGTGTAGTACTGATGATATACAACACTCTCCTACAGTCTCACATTCGTTGTTTCAGTTTATGCAACGTACAAGTATTGATTGTGCCATATCAGTGTGATGTCAAATCTGGGTCACTCAGCTCCAAACAAAATAATGATCTTTTCATCACTCCTGCTGAAGGGGGAAGAGAGGGGAAGGAGAGACTGGATGCAAAGCCAAGCTTTATTTCACCATCAAAGGTTATAAGCACCTAACAGACATCAATGGAGAGGCAGCGAGGTCGGCACAAGAGGTGGGCTGACAGTCGTTTCGTGGCAATGAATTGCTTTGTCAGAGGCCCTGTGCAGAGTGGACACCGGTATCGTGGTTCAGGCCTTATAAGAGAACCCTGCCTGGAATCATCTAGTGTCAGCACTCTCCCTCTCCTCTTGTATCTGCTATCAAAGACCACATGACTGGAGCTGCACACCGGTCTGCTTTCTAAGGATGATCAATGGGATGCAAATATTTCAGTGTTTATGCAAATGTATGTACATATTTATGCAAATATATGCAGATTGAAAATGGACCAATCAAGCCACACCCAGGTTTAAATTTGATTGGCCCATTTTTAAGCTCCATATATTTGCATAAAAATGTACACAAATTTGCATAAACTCAGAAATATTTGCATATCAATGCAATCTATGAGTGCTGATGCTATAACCTTATACTCAATGAGACCATAGTAGCCCTTTCAGAAATGTATAAATAGAGAGATGAATGAATGTATGGAGTCAAAACATAAAATCCTCCCACACCGGAAAAGACTCCTTGAATGTCTCCTTTACATCAGATGGGACGACAAATCAATTGTGTAGCTGGATGAGTGAGTGTCCATAATTATTCATGCGAGTGCTGCCACCAGCAGGAGAACTGTGGCAATGATTGTGACTTCTACATGACTTCTTATGCCATTTTTTGCATTTACACGCGAAAATAAATCCTGTGAGTATAATACATAGTTTTTAAGTAATATTTTGCTATTGATCCTCCTAACTTGTTACATAGTTACATAGTAATTTTGGTTGAAAAAAGACATACGTCCATCAAGTTCAACCAGTATAAAGTACAACACCTGCCTGCTCCCTCACATATCCCTGTTGATCCAGAGGAAGGCGAAAAAAAACTTACAAGGCATGGTCCAATTAGCCCCAAAAGGGAAAAATTCCTTCCCGACTCCAGATGGCAATCAGATAAAATCCCTGGATCAACATCATTAGGCATTACCTAGTAATTGTAGCCATGGATGTCTTTCAACGCAAGGAAAGCAACTAAGCCCCCTTTAAATGCAGGTATAGAGTTTGCCATAACTACTTCCTGTGGCAATGCATTCCACATCTTAATCACTCTTACTGTAAAGAACCCTTTCCTAAATAAATGGCTAAAACGTTTTTCCTCCATGCGCAGATCATGTCCTCTAGTCCTTTGAGAAGTAAATAACAATAAGGTATTACAGCAATCTGGTAATGTCTCTTCAGAAAGCAGGATTCTTTACTGTTTCTTCAGGAGGCGGGATTCTGTACTGTGTCTTCAGAAGGCGGGATTCTTTACTGTCTCTTCAGAAGACGGGATTCTTTACTGTCTCTTTAGAAGGCAGGATTCTTTACTGTCTCTTTAGAAGGCGGGATTCTTTGCTGGATAATTTAAAACAAGGGCAAGATCAACATGGATATTCATTATTATCTAACAATGAACAGAGATTGGATAGCAAATTAAAAGGTAAAAATTAGGAAATAACCGGTGCTGAGACGCTCTGTGAAATTACTGGGAATTTGCTGGGATTTTAAAAGTCCAAAGTTCTGGAGAGTCCTTGTGAAAAGTCCAGCAATCTTTGTAAAATAGCCCAGCAATATTGGTAACAGAAGGTTCTTTACCAGCCATCCATTCAGGATGGTAACAGTCAGATACAAGACAGGCACAGGACCATAGCCATCCAGGATGGTAACAGTCAGATACAAGACAGGCACAGGACCATATCCATCCAGGATGGTAACAGTCAGATACAAGACAGGCACAGGACCATATCCATCCAGGATGGTAACAGTCAGATACAAGACAGGCACAGGACCATATCCATCCAGGATGGTAACAGTCAGATACAAGACAGGCACAGGACCATATCCATCCAGGATGGTAACAGTCAGATACAAGACAGGCACAGGACCATTGTGGGTCTGCAGAATAACGGAAATTTGTTACTTACCGATCTGTAATTTTCCTTTCCTGCGGAATTCCCATGGCAGCATACCTCGGGTTAGCTCCGCCCATGAGTTAGCTCCGCCCCTAACCCAGCCAGGACTGGTCTCTATAGATTTCTGCTCAGCCCTACCCTTTCTGCTTTTGTTTCTAGGCCTGAATTTGACTGTCATCTACTTAGGGTGGGTGCTCCATATGCTGCTATGGGAATTCCACAGGAAAGGAAAATTACTGATAGGTCAGTAACAATTTTCCATTTTCCTGTAGCATCCATGGCAGCATACTGCAGGATGTAACAGTTATGTTTAATCCAATAATTTATACACTTACAAGTTTCTTAAAGAATTCAAGACAAAGGACAAAGAAGGGTTATTTATACGTGAAAGAAAAAGAAAGAAGCAACAAATCGTTCCCGATTGCAAACTAAAGTGCTGCCCCTGCGACTCTCTGTGCTGAGGTTAACATACCAAGGCAAGGTCGGATCTTCAGTAGGGATAAATTCATGATATGCAAATACTTCCGAGTTGATGCACATTTTTATGCAAATATATGCAGATTCAAAATGGACCAGTCAGTTTATACCTGGGTTTTAATTTATAGGTCCATTTTCAAACTGAATATATTGGAATACAAATTTGCATAAACTCGTAAGTATTTACTTCTCTTTGGTCATCCCCTTCAGCTAATATCTCACTAATATTATAAATGCAAAAAGTTTGGCTGTTTGTTACTCGATCAAGCAACAATGGCTGATTTGAATGAAATCACACATAGTACATTACCTGGAATGAAGTATAGGATACTTTTTATTCCCATAACCAAAAAAGTGGGTGGAGACAAATACAAAATTCACTGGGAAAAAATAAACTGCAGCTATTGTTACACTGTTAATGGCAGGGTTCTCAAACTTTGCACAGTTGGTCACTGGGTGACTGGGATTAATATTCATAAAAGTGCGTGGAGTCTACAAAAGCCAATCCAAATTCAGCTATTGATTTTCAAGGAGAATATTTACATTGCTGCCATTCTTGCACTGTTAATGGCACAGGCCTCAAACCTGGTACAGTTGGTCATTGGGTGGCAGGGATTCAAATTCAGAAAAGGGAACAGAGCCACAAACAGTCAATCAGATTTGTTTCATTTCAATGCAAATTATTGATGCCAAAAACTGCAAAGTTCACAAACTTGGTCATTGAGTAATTTTGTGTGTTAGGGTTAGAAAAAGTGGACGGAACCAACATCATTCAAATACATACCCGGGCAATGCTGAGCCATCAGTTAGTTAATAATAATAACAATGAAAAGAAAGGACCAACCTCTAGCTTACTTAGTTACATAGTTATTTGGGCTAAAAAAAGACATACGTCCATCGAGTTCAACCAGAGAACAAAATACAACACCAGCCTGCTCCCTCACATATCCCTGCTGATCCAGAGGAAGGCACAACACCAGGCTGCTCCCTCACATATCCCTGCTGATCCAGAGGAAGGTACACCACCAGCCTGCACCCTCACATATACCTGCTGGTCCAGAGGAAGGCACAACACCAACCTGCACCCTCACATATCCCTGCTGATCCAGAGGAAGGCACAACACCAGCCTGCTCCCTCACATATCCCTGCTGATCCAGAGGAAGGCACAACACCAGCCTGCACCCTCACATATCCCTGCTGATCCAGAGGAAGGCACAACACCAGCCTGCACCCTCACATATCCCTGCTGATCCAGAGGAAGGTACAACACCAGCCTGCACCCTCACATATCCCTGCTGATCCAGAGGAAGGTACAGCACCAGCCTGCTCCCTCACATATCCCTCCTGATCCAGAGGAAGGCACAGCACCAGCCTGCACCCTCACATATACCTGCTGGTCCAGAGGAAGGCACAACACCAACCTGCACCCTCACATATCCCTGCTGATCCAGAGGAAGGCACAACACCAGCCTGCTCCCTCACATATCCCTGCTGATCCAGAGGAAGGCACAACACCAGCCTGCACCCTCACATATCCCTGCTGATCCAGAGGAAGGCACAACACCAGCCTGCACCCTCACATATCCCTGCTGATCCAGAGGAAGGCACAACACCAGCCTGCTCCCTCACATATCCCTGCTGATCCAGAGGGATGCACAACACCAGCCTGCTCCCTCACATATCCCTGCTGATCCAGAGGAAGGCACAACACCAGCCTGCACCCTCACATATCCCTGCTGATCCAGAGGAAGGCACAACACCAGCCTGCACCCTCACATATCCCTGCTGATCCAGAGGAAGGCACAACACCAGCCTGCTCCCTCACATATCCCTGCTGATCCAGAGGAAGGTACAACACCAGCCTGCACCCTCACATATCCCTGCTGATCCAGAGGAAGGCACAACACCAGCCTGCACCCTCACATATCCCTGTTGATCCAGAGGAAGGCACAACACCAGCCTGCTCCCTCACATATCCCTGCTGATCCAGAGGAAGGTACAACACCAGCCTGCTCCCTCACATATCCCTGCTGATCCAGAGGAAGGTACAACACCAGCCTGCTCCCTCACATATCCCTGCTGATCCAGAAGAAGGCACAACACCAGCCTGCTCCCTCACATATCCCTGCTGATCCAGAGGAAGGTACAACACCAGCCTGCACACTCACATATCCCTGATGATCCAGAGGGATGCACAACACCAACCTGCTCCCTCACATATCCCTGCTGATCCAGAGGAAGGCGAAAAACCCTTACAATGCATTATCCAATTTGCCCCAAAAGGGAAAAAATTCCTTCCCGACTCCAGATGGCAATCATAAAATCCCTGGATAAACATCACTGGGCATTAACTAGTAATTGTAGCCATGGGTGTCTTTCATTGCAAGGAAAGCATCTAAGCCTCCTTTAAATTCAGATATAGAATTTGTCATAACTACTTTCTGTGGCAATGCATTCCACATCTTAATCACTCTTACTGTTACATAGTTACATAGTTATTTTGGTTGAAAAAAGACATCGAGTTCAACCAGTACAAAGTACAACTCCAGCCTGCTCCCTCACATATCCCTGTTGATCCAGAGGAAGGCGAAAAAAACCCTTACAAGGCATGGTCCAATTAGCCCCAAAAGGGAAAAATTCCTTCCCGACTCCAGATGGCAATCAGATAAAATCCCTGGATCAACATCATTAGGCATTACCTAGTAATTGTAGCCATGGATGTCTTTCAACGCAAGGAAAGCATCTAAGCCCCCTTTAAATGCAGGTATAGAGTTTGCCATAACGACTTCCTGTGGCAATGCATTCCACATCTTAATCACTCTTACTGTAAAGAACCCTTTCCTAAATAAATGGCTAAAACCTTTTTCCTCCATGCGCAGATCATGTCCTCTAGTCCTTTGAGAAGGCCTAGGGACAAAAAGTTCATCCACCCAGCTTTTATATTGCCCTCTGATGTATTTATACATGATCTCCTCTAAGGCGTCTTTTCTCTAGACTAAATAAACCCAGTTTATCTAACCTTTCTTGGTAAGCGAGACCTTCCATCCCACGTATCAATTTTGTTGCTCGTCTCTGCACCTGCTCTAAAACAGCAATATCTTTCCTGTAATGTGGTGCCCAGAACTGAATTCCATATTCCAGATGTGGCCTTACTAGAGAGTTAAACAGGGGCAATATTATGCTAGCATCTCGAGTTTTTATTTCCCTTTTTAATGCATCCCAAAATTTTGTTAGCTTTAGCTGCAGCTGCTTGGCATTGAGTATGATTATTTAACTTGTTGTCGATGAGTACTCCTAAGTCCTTCTCCAAGTTTGATGTCCCCAACTGTATCCCATTTATTTTGTATGGTGCTAGACCATTGGTACGACCAAAATGCATAACTTTACATTTTTCAACATTGAATTTCATCTGCCATTTATGTGCCCATATAGCCATCCTATCCAGATCCTGTTGCAATATGACACTATCTTCCTGAGAGTTGATGATTCTGCACAATTTTGTATCATCTGCAAAAATAGCAACATTGCTCACTACTGCATCTACTAGATCATTAATAAATAAATTGAAGAGCACTGGACCCAGTACAGACCCCTGTGGGACCCCACTGCTAACAGTCTCCCATTTTGAGTACGATCCATTGACCACAACTCTTTGTTTTCTGTCCATTAGCCAGTTCCCTATCCATGAACACAGACTCTTCCCCAGTCCTTGCATCCTCAACTTTTGCACCGGACTTTTGTGGGGAACAGTGTCTAAGGCCTTTGCAAAGTCCAAGTATATCACATCTACAGCATTCCCAATATCCATATTAGCATTCACTACCTCATAAAGGCTGAGCGTGTTAGTCAAACAGGACCTGTCTTTAGTAAACCCATGTTGATGCTGAGAAATAAGATTATTTTCTACTATGAAGTCATGTATAGTATCTCTTAGTAACCCCTCAAATAGTTTGCATACAACTGATGTTAAGCTTATAGGTCTATAATTTCCTGGATCTGATTTTTTGCCCTTCTTAAATAATGGGAAAACGTGGGCTGTATGCCAATCCACTGGGACTCTGCCAGTTGAAAGAGAGTCACAAAAGATAAGATAAAGGGGTTTATCTATAACTGAACTTAATTCCCTTAGGACCCGAGGATGCATGCCATCCGGGCCAGGTGCCTTGTCTATTTTTAATTTTAGTCTTGCCTTCACTTCTTCCTGCGTTAAGTATTTAATATTACAGTTAGAAGATTGAGACTCTTCTGCCTCTGTAATTTGCAACAGTGCTGTTTCCTTTGTGAAGACAGAAGCAAAGAAAGCATTTAATAACTCTGCCTTACCTTGGTCATCCACCATTGAGTTCCCACCCTCATCCTTTAGGAGTCCTATACAGTCAACCTTTCTTTTTTTAGAGTTGATGTACTTGTAAAACTTTTTTGGGTTAGATGTGATATCCCTAGCGATTTGATTTTCAGCTTCGATTTTTGCCAGCCTAATTTCTTTTTTACAACTTTTATTGCACTCCTTATAATTGCTTAGTGCAGCCTCGGTCCCCTCCTGTTTTAGGACCTTATAGGCATTCTTTTTCTTCTTCATTTTATCCCTAACCTTTCTATTCATCCATAGAGGCCTTTTTTTATTCCTAGACATTTTGTTTCCTTATGGGATATACATACTACAATATTGATTGAGAATACGTTTAAAAGCTTGCCATTTCCCTTCAGTGTCCTCCCCTTGTAGTACATTATCCCAGTTTACCAAACTTAGTGCCTGCCTAATTTGATTGAACTTTGGTTTTCTAAAATTCATCGTTTTAGTGGTCCCGCTGCCCCGTGGCCTATCAGTCACCAGATCAAACTTTATCGTGTTGTGATCACTATTTCCCAAATGTTCTTGAACCTGCACATTTGATACATTATCTGGTCTATTAGAAATGATCTGATCCAGTAACGCATTCCCCCTAGTTGGTTCCGTTACCATTTGAGTCAAGTAATTGTCCTGTAGTGCTGCCAGAAATCTGCTGCTTTTACCAGAATGGGTAGCCTAAATACCCCAGTCAATGTCTGGAAAGTTGAAGTCGCCCATAACTATGACCTCATTTTTACTTACAGTTTTTTCAATCTGTTGTAGTAATCGCAGTTCTGCAGCTTCATTAATATGAGGTGGTCTGTAGCATACCCCAATAAGCAATTGGCAACTTTTATTTCCACTATGAATATTTACCCAAACGGACTCCTCATCTTCGCAATCTTCTTCCATCGCATCGTTGAGGACAGCTGTAAAAGAATTCTTAACAAAGAGACAAACCCCTCCACCTTTTTTCCCTGTTCTATCCCTCCTAAACACATTGTATCCTTTTAAATTAGCTATCCAGTCATGGCTTTCGTCCATCCATGTCTCGGTTATTCCCACAATGTCATAGCCTTTGTCATTCAGAATGAACTCTAGTTCATCTATTTTATTTGCAAGGCTCCGAGCATTGGTTACCATGAACTTTATATTTTTACCACCACATTTACCAATTTTGTTTACATGAAATGGGTTACTTGAAGTTTTACCAACCTCCTTAATCTTTACACTGTCCCCACCCCCCTCTCCACCCCCCATAATGTTAGGCTCCCACTGTCTTTTTACCTTATCTTGTCTACATATTGAGACTTTATCCTCCCGCCTCCCCCCAGATCCTAGTTTAAAATCTTCTCTGTAAAGAACCCTTTCCTAAATAAATGGCTAAAACGTTTTTCCTCCATGCGCAGATCATGTCCTCTAGTCCTTTGAGAAGGCCTAGGGACAAAAAGTTCATCCACCAAGCTTTTATATTACCCTTTGATGTATTTATACATGTTAATTAGATCCCCTCTGAGGCGTCTTTTCTCTAGACTAAATAAACACAGTTTATCTAACCTTTCTTGGTAAGCGAGACCTTCCATCCCACGTATCAATTTTGTAGCTCGTCTCTGCACCTGCTCTAAAACTGCAATATCTTTTTTGTAATGTGGTGCCCAGAACTGAATTCCATATTCCAGATGTGGCCTTACTAGAGAGTTAAACAGGGGCAATATTATGCTAGCATCTCGAGTTTTGATTTCCCTTTTAATGCATCCCAAAATGTTATTAGCTTTTGCTGCAGCGGCTTGGCATTTAATAGGACTTGTTGTCGATGAGTGCTCCTAAGTCCTTCTCAAAGTTTGATGTCCCCAACTGTATCCCATTTATTTTGTATGGTGCTAGACCATTAGTACGTCCAAAATGCATTACTTTACATTTATCAACATTGAATTTCATCTGCCATGTATGTGCCCATATAGCCATCCTATCCAGATCCTGTTGCAATATGACACTATCTTCCTGTGAGTTGATGATTCTGCACAATTTTGTATCAGCTACAAAAATAGCAACATTGCTCACTACTGCATCTACTAGGTCATTAATAAATAAATTGAAGAGCACTAGACCCAGTACAGACCCCTGTGGTACCCCACTGCTAACAGTCTCCCATTTTGAGTACGATCCATTGACCACAACTCTTTGTTTTCTGTCCATTAGCCAGTTCCCTATCCATGCACACAGACTCTTCCCCAGTCCTTGCATCCTCAACTTTTGCACCAGACTTTTGTGGGGAACAGTGTCGAAGGCCTTTGCAAAGTCCAAGTATATCACATCTACAGCATTCCCAATATCCATATTAGCATTCACTACCTCATAAAAGCTGAGCATGTTAGTCAAACAGGACCTGTCTTTAGTAAACCCATGTTGATGCTGAGAAATAAGATTATTTTCTACTATGAAGTCATGTATAGTATCTCTTAGTAACCCCTCAAATAGTTTGCATACATTTGATGTTAAGCTTACTGGTCTATAATTTCCTGGATCTGATTTTTTGCCCTTCTTAAATACTGGGAAAACGTGGGCTGTACGTTAATCTATTAGAACTCTGCCAGTTGAAAGAGAGTCACAAACGATAAGATAAAGGGGTTTATCGATCACTGAACTTAATTCCCTTAGGACCCGAGGATGCATGCCATCCGGGCCAGGTGCCTTGTCTATTTTTAATTTATTTAGTCTTGCCTTCACTTCTTCCTGCGTTAAGTATTTAATATTACAGTTAGAAGATTGAGACTCTTCTGCCTCTGTAATTTGCAACAGTGTTGTTTCCTTTGTGAAGACAGAAGCAAAGAAAGCATTTAATAACTCTGCCTTACCTTGGTCATCCACCATTGAGTTCCCACCCTCATCCTTTAGGAGTCCTATACAGTCAACCTTTCTTTTTTTAGAGTTGATGTACTTGTAAAACTGTTTTGGGTTAGATTTGATATCCTAAGAGATTTGATTTTCAGCTTCGATCTTTGCCAGGCTAATTTCTTTTTTTACTTTTTAACTTTTATTGCACTCCTTATAATTGCTTAGTGCAGCCTCGGTCCCCTCCTGTTTTAGGACCTTATAGGCATTCCTTTTCCTCTTCATTTTATCCCTAACCTTCCTATTCATCCATAGAGGCCTTTTTTTATTCCTAGACATTGTGTTTCCATATAGGATATACATACTACAATATTGATTGAGAGTAAGTTTAAAAGCTTGCCATTTCCTTCAGTGTCCTCCCCTTGTAGTACATTATCCCAGTTCACCAAACTTAGTGCCTGCCTGAGTTGATTGAACTTTGCTTTTCTAAAATTCATAGTTTTAGTGGCCCCGCTGCCCCGTGGCTTAATCAAAAGAAAACTTAAAAAGGGGTTTTATAGTTTTAGTTTGAAGAGGAAGCAGGGTTTGGTTTTTGCTAGAGGAAGCGCTCTCTGACTCTTCCGTGGCTGCGTCAGCAATGCAGTGAGCTTGGGGCGTGGCCACGTTTTCAAGCACACAGGCTCCGCCTCCCTCAACCTCCGGCTTTGGAGACCTGCACATGCACAATACACGTTTCCAGATGCCGCTGGAAGTTGCGGCTTCGTCACACCGCTCTTCTCCTCACCTCCGCTCATAGCCGCTGGAAGCTGCAAGATGATGCCGGCCACCTGGAGTACACCAGCCAGGTACTGCAGCAGCAAAGCTGGATCACTAGTGACAGCGCCACCTAGTGCCACCACAGCTCCTCTAGCAAGGCTTCAAACATTTCAGAGGGACCCCCAAAAAGTAGATGAAAAAATATAATTGCAAACATAAAATATGAATAATGAATTACCCATTGACAAAACAAACAGCCGAGAGCAACTGCGGCACCTGCTTCCTGTGGGGATACCTGAAAAACCTGAGAAAACTGGGATTGGAGATCACCCTTTGTGTGGCTGTGCTTCCTGTTCCTGTGACTCAGCTCTGCAGCCCGGGTCATACCAGATCATAGTGTGGCCATACTGGAGGGTATCCCTGCTGCTTCCTGTTCCTGTGACTCAGCTCTGCAGTCCGGGTAGTGTGGAGGTCGGCAATGGCATCTGGTGTTTTGTGGCTGAATCTTGTGGAGTGGATGGAGGTGAAGGGAAGTCGCCCTGTTGGGATGGGGAACAAGCCCGTGTCTGTCCAAGTTGCTGCAGGAATACGCAAATTTAAGCATAATGTGTACCAGTATTTAAAGAGAACATGTAACAAAAAAAAAGTTCCCCTGGGGGGTACTAAGCTCGGGAGGGGGAAGCCTCAGGATCCCAATGAGGCTTCCCCCTCCCCTGTAGCTGCAGGCAGTCCAACACTTGCCCCAACCCCCCCCCCCCCCCCCAAGGCGTCCCGCATTCCTCCCTCGACCAGCCTGACAAGACTTGCTATATTTACCTTCCCTGGCTCCAAGGGGGCGCTGTTGAGGCTCTCAGCACGGAGATAGGCGGAAATAGCCAATATCTGTCGGGTCCGCTCTACTGCGCAGGTGCAGGAGACTTGCGCCTGCGCAGTAGAGCGGCCCGACAGCGATCAGCTATTTCCGCCGATCGGAGAGCTGATACTGCGTCTGCGCTGGAGCCGGGAAGGTAAATATTTACGTCCAGCCTTTATCTCCACCGCCATGGGACCAAGGAGGATGGGGAAAGCCTCAATAGGATCCGGAGGCCTCCCCCACCCCAGGTGAGTACCCCCCAGCAGGGGCAAACGCAGGATTTTTAAGGGGGGGGGTTCCTGAAAGGTCCAGAAGCACGTATGTCCCGAGTGCTTCCGAATACAGGTGGCTCCATACTGCCCATGCACAAAAGTGCGCTGGCGTATTACGGAGCTGCCTATCTTTGGAAGTACTCAAGGACACTAGTGTTTCTGAGGGCTTCTGGTAGCAGCAAATGTGAACGGGGTACAGCGCTGGAACAACTCCCCAAGAGAGGAACAGGAGATAGACTTAGTTTGGACAATTCAGTGGAATATGCTACATAGTTTCACATAGCGCAAGCGATACCCATATGATGCAGGGATATATGCATCTGCGGAAGATGTCGGCGCTACATAAATACTAAATAATAATATTTTGCCTCACCAGGATTGCACTTTTATTTAGCTTTCCTGTAAGACAAGAACACACAGCCAGCTCTAGGGGAAGAGGGAAACAAAGGTGAATGAAGGAGGCTGGTGCACACCAAGAGTGCTTCTGAGCGTTTTTCAAATCAACAGTGATTTGAAAAGCGCTTGGCTAATGTTACCCTATGTAGGTGTTCCCACAGCAGCGTTGTGATTTTTTCAAAATCGCAGGTATACTGCATGTAGCATGTTTTTGAGCAATTCATTCAAAAATCGCTCTGAAAATCACTTCACAAAATCACACTCACAAATTGCTAGCGATTGCTATTGTCATTTTGGCGTTGCACTAGCCCAGAGAGAGGAGTGGAGAAATTGAGAATAGCCTGAGATGGAGCAGAGAACTTATCTGTATTGAAGTCCCACATCACACAGGCTACTTGCCTGTAATCGGACTCCTGTCCCTGTCAGTCTCTCACACAAGTCAGAAAGAAGCCCTCCTGGAGTCTAGGGACTGTCAAAAACTTTTCAGCTTGTTATCCACACCTTATCCACACATGCAGTCATTATAACAATGGGGAGAGACCAGACAGATGTTTGCCCACAGACCCTGAGTCCAGGCAAGCTCTGCATCATGCTGTGCATATTTACCAGCTTGCCTGCACTCTAATTTCATCATGTCTGACACTTCTGTGCTGTGGAGAGTCCAGGACTCCATAATCAACATTCTCTCTGCAGGCTGCATCTTCTTGTGAGGGAAGCTCAGCTGCCTCTCTCATTCTATTAGCTGGAGGGAGGCACCAGAAGTAAGAAGGGAGGGAGAATGAGGCTGTTTATATTATGCGGGCTTCCCTGGCTGAATACACAGCTCAGTGCAGGGGGGAGGTTCCAGACACCCGGAATAGCCCCCTGAGTTCGCCAGTGCCCCAGGGGAGGTTTTTCTAATTACAGGTTTTCTTTAAGTGCTCGTCAAAATTTCTTGGTGCTGGACTCGTTTGTCAGTGAGGCGGCGGACTTGTGAGACCGTTTCCTTGTGGCTATGAGGAGAGGCGCCTGAGACAGGCTTACAGACGTGCATTTGAGACTGATCATACAAATCTGTTGACTAGAAACCGACCACCATCTCTTGGTGATGGTCCAATTCATTTCTGTACCAGATTTTGTGCTCAATCTGATGATATCAGGCCGGCTATTGATAAATTCCGGTATATTTTATGCAATGATCCTGAATTAGGAGGGTTTGTTCCACCAATACCCACCATTGTGTGCAGACGAGCAACCTCTTTGAGGCATATGTTGGTTAAAGAGGAACTGAACGCTCAATATTAAAACGTCCCAACTGAGTCCTTGTTAAAAATCATAGTAAAATAAGTGTACAATATAAGGTTAAAAACATGTAAATATGATTTATGAGATTCATCTTTAAACAAACCCCACCCCCTGTGAGGTAGCCTGTCGGCAACTGTCCGGCAAGCTCGCAAAGAACACTGGGAGAGCTTCTTGTGTCAAGTGCTGCGAGAGTCCCTGCTGTTTATCAAGACGTCATCAGGCAGCGTGCGTGGTTTGAAGAATGAAGAGACTCCTATGACAGAACGAGCAGAGCGGAGATAGCAGCCGAGGGGGGAGAAAGGGGGGCAGAGCAGGGAAGTGGTGAGAAGGGAGAGAGACAAGACATCGTTGGAGGGAAGGGAGGAGTGAGGGCAGAGTACACTCTGGGAGGTAGAAGAGAAGTGGAGGAACAGTGTATAACACAGCCCAGCAGACGGACCTGAGTGGTGATAGACCTGCATGCCTAAGAGCACAGATAAGAAACACCCTTCCTGCACAGAGAAAGCCCAGCAAATAGGGGAGAGAATCCGAGAACACAGACACGCAGACAGCACTACAGGGAGCCTAGCAGATGTGAGAGGACAGGAGTGAAGCCAGCAAAAGAAATGCAGCTATATATGTGTGTCTGTGTGTGTGTGTGCGTGCGTGTCTGTGTGTGCGTGTCTGTGTGTGCGTGTCTGTGTGTGCGTGTGTCACATTTTGGTGTTCTTTCATTTTCAAAAGACTTTTATCTGATGTGTGTACCCACCTTAAGGGTCTGCAGTTTGTGGGTTTGGATCGCATCCACCCATCGATTAAGGGTGGTAATTGTGACTATCTGATCATTGAAAGGTTTTATTAATGTGCTGTTAATATCACCTTGATATTTAAAGTGAACCCGAGGTGAGAGTGATATGGAGGCTGCCATGTTTGTTTCCTTTTAAGCAATACCAGTTACCTGGCCATTCTGCTGATCTGTTTGGCTGTAGTAATGTCTGAATTACACCAGAAACAAGCATGCAGCTAATCTTGTCAGATGTGACAATAATGTCAGAAACCCCTGATCTGCAAAAAGTGTTATAGGCAGAAGATCAGCAGGACATCCAGGTAACTGGTAGTCCTTAAAAAGGAGATAAATATGGCAGCCTCCATATTATTCTCACCTCGGGTTCCCTAGAAAGACATACACCACAGCAGATTTTTCAGAAAGGCGGGGAATTGCATTAAAGGGTAACTGTCGGGCATAAAATAAAAAATGAACTCTTTATTTTTATCTGGTAAACAAGTAATGAGGGTGCAGACCAGGCAATCTATAAAGTAAAATCACTCTTACTTTTCTTGTTGATAAATGATCATTCCCCAGTCCATGACTCTTATTTGGTACATTGCTGTACAAAGGAAGTTGCAGGGCATGCTGCTGGGTTGTCTTTTTTTTTTTTTTTTTTTTTTTTTTGCTTCTTTACTTTTCCCTCAGACTTAAAGGGCAACTGAAGTGAGAGAGATGTGGAGGCTGCCATATTTATTTCCTTTTAAGCAATACCAGTTGCCTGGCAGCCCTGCTGATCCTCTGCCTCTAATACTTTTAGCCATAGACCCTGAACAAGCATACAGATCAGATGTTTCTGACATTATTGTCAGATCTGACAAGATTAGCTGCATGCTTGTTTCTGGTGTGTGATTCAGACACTATTGTAGCCAAATAGATCAGCAGGGCTGCCAGGCAACTGGCATTGTTTAATAGGAAATAAATATGACAGCCTCCATATCCCTTTCACTTCAGTTCCCCTTTAACTAATGCAGCCTGATTGCCTGAAGCCGCTTCCCCTCCTGTTTTCCCCTGCCGCACCTCTGTTCCTCTCTGATTGGCCAATATTTCTCATGCTGAGACATTGCACTTTCTATTGCAGAGCTGGGTGGGAGTGTCTCAAAACTGGGAGGAGGGCGTGCAATGCATACACAATAGGCAGAGTAGAGTAATGGAGGAAATGACATCAGGATTGGCTTCAAGATAGACACAGTTCAGACAGAAAATAAATGAGTTCTAGTCATCTCTGCTGGACAGTATACAAACCTGGATTTACACATAGATCACAGAGGAACTGTAAATAGCTGTTGTATTAGCATGAAAGCAAATTTAACAGAAATGAGAAGACTCCTTTCATGCATTGTTGTAAAGAACCTGTTCTGTTGTTCTGACCAATTCTATCTCTAAGCAGAGTGTATACAGTAAACACAGATGATGTCCGATGAGGTCAGCGCGACGAAGTGAGACGCACAGAAGAGCCCGACCTGGAAGCCGGCCTGGCCAGGTCAGGTGAGCCAGCGGAGACAACCGGGAGCCTCTGGAGCGGCGTCGAGGGCACGTCCTGACTGCCACGGGCTGGAGGAAGCCCCAGGTAAGTGGATTCATATATTTTTATTTATTTTTTATATTACGTGGATCTTCCCTTTAATGAAATGGAGGGATTTGCATCCTTTCTACCGGTGTGAGGGTCCATATGTCCCTAGTTCTTCGCCTGGGCCTGTGAGAGTGCTCCTTTCTCCCCTCGGTCTCTGAACTTTATCCCATTCGTGCAGCGGTGCCCACACTTCTTCAGCTCGCAAGATACTTTAAAATTGCCGAATCCAAGAGATCTACCAAAATTTCAAATGCTAAACTTAGCACATATAATGTTGGTATAGATAGATAGATAGATAGATAGATAGATAGATAGATAGATAGATAGATAGATAGAGATATATATAGATAGATAGAGATATATATAGAGATATATATATCTATATAGATATATATATATACACCAACCTCTTGTTTCCACCCCATTCCTTTAGATTGTAAGCTTGCAAGGGCAGGGCTCTCTCCCTTTTGTGTCATGGACTGTTATTAATTGAATTGCTTGCACTCTGTTAGACATTTATACATTTTAGTCATCATGTTAATTTGCAATTGTAATCAGCAGTGCTGTATCTTGTACCAGTGTTCATATTTGTTGTATATCATTGTCTGTATCATTATGTATCCCTTGTTTGTTTTCTTACATTGTACAGAGCCACGGAATATGTTGGCGCTTTATAAATAAATAAATAATAATAATAATATAAGTCTTATATAGTCATATAACAACATTATAAATGCTAAATTTAGCATTTGAAATGTTGGTAGATCTCTTGGTCTCAGCAAGCCCACGGTCACAGAATCCTTCTCTTCTTTATCTACCCCCCCTCCCCCAGCAAATGGCTTCTTAATCATCCCCTCCCCCCTCCCCAGCATAGGCAATAATACACACACACACATGGATATTATAGTGACAGAATCCCCTTTCCCCTCCCACCGACCACCACCACAAAACAATAAACTGAGTCAAGGAATCCCCCAGTTCCCACCTTAATCCCCCAGTTCCCACCTTAAGCAAAGCCCCATTCAGTGCTCCAGCAAAGCCTTCACTCAGATTCCTGTCCCCCAAGACCTTGCAAAGTTAGTTGCTGAAGAAATGTGGGACCTGGGGGGCGTGGCCACTGTGCAACAGAGCCTGGAGGGGGAGGATATCCTCACCATTCGCTCCTCTCCCCTTCAACCACGCCTCTCCCATCAACTTCGGACAGCTGTGGCTGCAGTGGCGTAGCTAGAAACCTCTGGGCCCCGATGCGGAATGTGGATGTGGGCCCCCCCCCTCCCGGCAACAACGCCCCCCCCCCTCGCAACACCCGAAGCACACACATATCCAAATCCCCCATAGCTGTGCATGGCTATATCAATTCAGCTTTCCAGCAGCATGGCTGCCACGTTCAATTTGCAAACATACGCAGCACCCAGAGGAAATAGGGCAATTAGTAGCAAGATGCCAGTCTGAAGGAAAATAATCGATATGTGCGCAGCATTCACCCGATAATAATTATGTGCGCAGCATTCACCAGAAAATCGTTATGTGCGCAGCAGCAGACTGTGGGGGCAGTCACCAGAAAATAATCGTTATGTGGGGGAAGTCACCAGACAATAATCGTTATGTGGGGAGCAGTCACCAGAAAATAATTGTTATGTGGGGGCAGTCACCAGAAAATAATCGTTATGTGGGGGCAGTCACCAGAAAATAATCGCTATGTGGGGGCAGTCACCAGAAAATAAACGTTATGTGGGGACAGTCACCAGAAAATAATCGTTATGTGGGGACAGTCACCAGAAAATAATCGTTATGTGGGGGCAGTCACCAGAAAATAATCGCTATGTGTGGGCAGTCACCAGAAAATAATCACTATGTGGGGAGCAGTCACCAGAAAATAAACCTGTACAAATAAAAAAAATTCACTCACCTGGCCAGCCTCTGACGTGAGCTCCCCGACGTGCAACCAGCCTCCCTCGTGCAGCTCCTCTAGCGACGATCCTGCAGCGGAGCAGCCATTTTCTCCCTCACTGACAGGCAGAGTGCAGGGCTACGGGAAGATGGAGCCCGAAGCCCTGTACTGGAGACACAAATAGTGTTTAGTGCAGGGCTTCGGCAGCCATCTTGCCGTAGCCCTGCGCTGCTTCTGGGAGAAACTGGCTGCTCCGCTGCAGGATCCTGCTCTGCCTCCGGGAGCGCACTGCGGGGGATTTCAACACCTGGGGGGTCCAGGCCCCCGGGCCCCTCCCCCGCCTCTTTAGGAGGCGGACCCGGTCGCCACGGCGACCCCTGCGACCGCGGGCCCTACGCCCATAGATAGCAATTTTAGACAGCCGTGGCTGCAAAATTTGACAGGCCATGACCACGATCTACTTAGGAGACGGTCGCGATGTACCGACCTATTGGGCGCCCCTGCATTAGTGTATAGTCTATAGACATATTGTCTATGGTAAATAGTGATTTCATCATATCATGTGGGAGTGCAGGATGCCATTGTTTAGGCTCTGACACATCCCTATATTGATGTACTGTATACATTTGCTCTTTATTTAATACTAGGGACCTTAGCCCACTTAATAACGGGCTCTAGGTCTGTCACCGCCGCCACCTGTCAGCGCGCATCCGCCCCCCGCATGCACATGCCGGACCCCTGGCTGTCCTTCTCCCATCCCAACAACAGCTGTTGCACATGCGCAGACGCAGAGACACACACGGACATGGGACGCAGAGACACACACACACACACGGACATGGGACGCAGAGACACACACACACACACACGCTCTGACATGGGACGCAGAGACACACACACACACACACGGACATGGGACTCAAAGACACACACACACACACATGGACATGGGACGCAGAGACACGGGTTTGATCAGGTAGGATTGTGTTTACGTGTTTTGGGGTTTTTTTTGTATTCGGGCATAGATTAGGTTATTAATATTACTATTTATTGGATTTATTTAGTGCCAACATATTATGCAGCACTGTACAATAAATAGGATGACAGACAACGATAACAGGGGTGACCGAAAGCACAATACAGGTAATAGACAATAGATACAACAATACAGCTAATAAGCAATAAGATACACTACACATTACAGATAGTAATATAATGCCAGATCATACACTGGAGTGGTAGTGCCAATAATACAAGTTCCCATATTCTGGGTAGAGTGTACAGTCAAGTATGATAAGTAAGGGGAGAGGGCCCTGCCAAAGGCTTACAGTCTAGAGGGAGGGGTGGTGACATGAAAGGAGGGAGGTGCATTGAAAGGTTCTCGGCAGAGAGAATTAGGACAGCGTCGAGGTGAGGTTGGCCTCTTTGAAAGGGTGAGTTTTGAGGGTTTTTTGAAGGTGTTGGAGGGGGCAAGCCTGATGGGCAGTGGGAGAGAGCTCCACAGGATGGGGGCAGCTTTAGTGAAGTCCTGTAGTCGTGCATGGGAGTGCGAGATGCGTGGGGTGGTAAGGAGGAGGTTGTTGGAGGAGCGAAGTGGGTGACCAGGTGTATATCTGCTGACCAGGTCAGAGATGTAGGTTGGGAAAGACTTGTGTATAGATTTGTAGGCCAGACATAGGATAATGAAGCTGGATAGGAGGAGGTTGTTGGAGGAGTCAGCAGGTGTGTATCTGCTGACCAGGTCTGAGATGTAGGTTGGGCAAGACTTGTGTATAGATCTGTAGGCCAGACATAGGATAGTGAAGCTGGATAGGGGGAGGTTGTTGGAGGAGTGGAGTGGGCAGTCAGGTGTGTATCTGCTGATCAGGTCAGAGATGCAGGTCAGGCAGGACTTGTGTATAGATCTGTAGGCCAGACATAGGATAGTGAAGCTGGATAGGGGGAGGTTGTTGGAGGAGTGGAGTGGGCAGTCAGGTGTGTAGCTGCTGACCAGGTCACAGATGTAGATCAGGCAGTACTTGTGTATAGATCTGTAGGCCAGGCATAGGATAGTGAAGCTGGATAGGAGGAGGATGTTGGAGGAGTGGAGTGGGCAGTCAGGTGTGTATCTGCTGACCAGGTCAGAGAGGTAGGTCGGGCAGGACTTGTGTATAGATCTGTAGGCCAGGCATAGGATAGTTAAGCTGGATAGGAGGAGGTTGTTGGAGGAGTGGAGTGGGCAGTCAGGTGTGTAGCTGCTGACCAGGTCAGAGATGTAGGTCAGGCAGGACTTGTGTATGGATCTGTAGGCCAGGCATAGGATAGTGAAGCTGGATAGGAGGAGGTGGTTGGAGGAGTGAAGTGGGCAGCCAGGTGTGTATCTGCTGACCAGGCCAGAGAGGTAGGTCGGGCAGGACTTGTGTATAGATCTGTAGGCCAGACATAGGATAGTGAAGCTGGATAGGAGGAGGTTGTTGGAGGAGAGGAGTGGGCAGTCAGGCATGTATCTGCTGACCAGGTCAGAGATGTAGGTCAGGCAGGACTTGTGTATAGATTTGTATGCCAGGCATAGGATAGTGAAGCTGGATAGGAGGAGGTTGTTGGAGGAGTGGAGTGGGCGGTAAGGTGTGTATCTGCTGACCAGGTCAGAGATGTGGGTCGGGCAGGACTTGTGTATAGATCTGTAGGTCAGACATAGGATAGTGAAGCTGGATAGGGGGAGGTTGTTGGAGGAGCAGAGTGAACAGCCAGGTGTGTATCTGCTGACCAGGTCAGAGATGTAGGTCAGGCAGGACCTGTGTATATATTTGTAGGCCAGGCATAGGATAGTGAAGCTGGATAGGAGGAGGTTGTTGGAGGAGAGGAGTGGGCAGTCAGGTGTGTATCTGCTGATCAGGTCAGAGATGTAGGTCGGGCAGGACTTGTGTATAGATCTGTAGGCCAGGTATAGGATAGTGAAGCTGGATAGGAGGAGGTTGTTGGAGGATTGGAGTGCGCAGCCAGGTGTGTATCTGCTGACCAGGTCAGAGAGGTAGGTCAGGCAGGACTTGTGTATAGATTTGTAGGCCAGACATAGGATAGTGAAGCTGGATAGGAGGAGGTTGTTGGAGGAGTGGAGTAGGCGGTCAGGTGTGTATCTGCTGACAAGGTCAGAGATGTAGGTCAGGCTGGACTTGTGTATGGATTTGTAGGCCAGGCATAGGATAGTGAAGCTGGATAGGAGGAGGTTGTTGGAGGAGTGGAGTGTGCAGTCAGGTGTGTGTCTGCTGACCTGGTCAGAGATGTAGATTGGGCAGGACTTGTGTATAGATCTGTAGGCCAGGCATAGGATAGTGAAGCTGGATAGGAGGAGGTTGTTGGAGGAGTGGAGTGGGCAGTCAGGTGTGTATCTGCTGATCAGGTCAGAGATGCAGGTCAGGCAGGACTTGTGTATAGATTTGTAGGCCAGGCATAGGATAGTGAAGCTGGATAGGGGGAGGTTGTTGGAGGAGCAGAGTGGACAGCCAGGTGTGTATCTGGTGACCAGGTCAGAGATGCAGGTCGGGCAGGACTTGTGTATAGATTTGTAGGCCAGGCATAGGATAGTGAAGCTGGATAGGGGGAGGTTGTTGTAGGAGCAGAGTGGACAGCCAGATGTGTATCTGCTGACCAGGTCAGAGATGTAGGTCAGGCAGGACTTGTGTATAGATGTGTAGGCCAGGCATAGGATAGTGAAGCTGCATAGGAGGAGGTTGTTGGAGGAGTGGAGTGGGCAGTCAGGTGTGTATCTGCTGATCAGGTCACAGATGTAGGTCAGGCAGGACTTGTGTATAGATCTGTAGGCCAGACATAGGCAGGGCCGGATTTATGGCAAGGCCACCTAGGCTGAGGTCTAGGGCGCCAGAATTTCAGCATCTTTTAGGGCGGCTGGGGGGGGTAGTAAAGTGTTTACAGTGCACACAGTGAGCAAGGAACATCAAAGCGTCTGACCGCGCTATTCATGCTGCCCCTCTGGCCTCCCCTGCACTCTCCTCCACTTCCTCTCGCCAGTTCCCACACTCTGCTAAAGGCAGCCAGACCCAGCACATCCGCAACTGCCCAGCATTAGTTTGCAGATAATAGACTAGCAGCAGGCGGCCGTGAGCAGGCTGAACGGCTGGGTCTGGTTGCACGTGACTCACTCGTCACACGTAGCGGCAGGGATGAAAAGTCCTGGTGGTACACGAGAGGCTCAGGCAGGCAGCGATCAGATGGAGCCTCTGCCCTTATTCCCTCATCAGCTCTAGAGGAGGGTGAGCTTTTTAGATTTGACCAAACGGGGAGCGAGCAGGGAGGTCACAGGCTGGGGAGGCTCTTCTGACCCTTTTTGCAGAAGCTCTATCATATTTACCTCTTCGTGCACCCACTATTTCCTTCCTTCTTCCAGAAGGTTTGCTCGGCTCTCCGCCCCTTCCCTCAGCATCATGGTACCAAAGTATGGAGCTGCCTAGAGCCAGCCGAGCAGACATGCTGGAGGAGGAAGACAATAGTGCCTGCACTGAGAGGTAAATGGGAAAAAGCCTCTGCCTGCACTGCCACTGTCAGCTCTGCACGGGGGATAGAGTGTGTCTGCAACATCTGTGCAAGTACAGTGTGTACTCGTAACCAATCATGCTGCAGCCTTTCCTTCATGGTCTCTGCAGGCAGCGTCAGGCATGTGTTAAGATAAGACTGTCTGACTGGCTGCTCTGCAATACGAATCTGCTGTCTGTCTTGCATGGCTGCATTCTGAAACTTACCAGGGACAAGGCAATGTTTGGGGGAGAGAACACTGGGGGTGCAGGCATTGTCCCTCTGTGCTATATGTGGGATGTTGGTGGGGGCTGTAAAGGCAGAATGATTATGTTCTGCAAATATACTTTTTCATATGGCATAAACTTGTAATCTAACTAGGCTGACAAAATAGTTGTATTATTGCACTGCCCACCCTGTCTCTTCTCTCTCTCTAGGCTAGTGCTCTCATTATCCCTCTCACTATCTCTATGCCCACTGTCCTGTCTCACTTTCCCTGCCAACCCACTCTTGTTGCTTTCTCTATCCACTTTCTCTGTCATGCTTATCTGTGAACTTCGGCCAATGTATTTAAAGTGTACCAGAGCTTCGTACAAAATAAGATATTATTATTATGTATATAGCACTGACATCTCCTGCAGCATTTTATAGAGTACATAGTCATGTCACTGACTGTCCTCAGAGGAGCTCACACTCTAATCCTACCATAGTCCTAGTCTAATGTCCTACCATATTATTATTATTATGTATTTATAGATCACTGCTATCTTCTGCAGCACTTTACAGAGTACATAGCCATGCCACTGACTGTCCTCAGAGGAGCTCACACTCTAATCCTACCATAGTCCTAGTCTAATGTCCTACCATATTATTATTATGTATTTATATAGCACTATCATCTTCTGCAGCACTTTACAGAGTACATAGTCATGTCACTGACTGTCCTCAGAGGAGCTCACACTCTAATCCTACCATAGTCCTAGTCTAATGTCCTACCATATTATTATTATTATGTATTTATAGATCACTGCTATCTTCTGCAGCACTTTACAGAGTACATAGCCATGCCACTGACTGTCCTCAGAGGAGCTCACACTCTAATCCTACCATAGTCCTAGTCTAATGTCCTACCATATTATTATTATGTATTTATATAGCACTATCATCTTCTGCAGCACTTTACAGAGTACATAGTCATGTCACTGACTGTCCTCAGAGGAGCTCACACTCTAATCCTACCATAGTCCTAGTCTAATGTCCTACCATATTATTATTATGTATTTATATAGCACTATCATCTTCTGCAGCACTTTACAGAGTACATAGTCATGTCACTGACTGTCCTCAGAGGAGCTCACAATCTAATCTTACCATAGTCATAGTCTAATGTCCTACCATATTATTATTATGTATTTATATAGCACTGACATCTTCTGCAGCACTTTATAGAGTACATAGTCATGTCACTGACTGTCCCCAGAGGAGCTCACACTCTAATCCTACCATAGTCCTAGTCTAATGTCCTACCATATTATTATTATGTATTTATATAGCACTGACATCTTCTGCAGCACATTACAGAGTACATAGTCATGTCACTGACTGTCCTCAGAGGCGCTCACACTATAATCCTACCATAGTCCTAGTCTAATGTCCTACCATATTATTATTATGTATTTATATAGCACTGACATCTTCTGCAGCACATTACAGAGTACATAGTCATGTCACTGACTGTCCTCAGAGGAGATCCCACTCTAATCCTACCATAGTCATAGTGTAATGTCCTACCATATTATTATTATGTATTTATATAGCACTGACATCTTCTGCAGCACTATACAGAGTACATAGTCATGTCACTGACTATCCTCAGAGGAGCTCACACTCTAATCCTGCCATAGTCATAGTCTAATGTCTTACCATATTATTATTATGTATTTATATAGCACTGACAACTTGTGCAGCACATTACAGAGTACATAGTCATGTCACTGACTGTCCTCAGAGGAGCTCAAAATCTTATCTCTACCATAGTCATAGTTAGGCCAGTTTTTGTGGTGGGACCAACTTAACATCGTCGGGGATGTAGGAGGAAAATACAACTGACAGAGCATGCCATGCGCTGTAATCAAACACATGTACATGCTTGATTTAGATTGGGGGGGGCTGGTGATCGCTGGCCTTGGGTGTTGAAAAGTAGAAATCCGGCCCTGGACATAGGATAGTGAAGCTGGATAGGGGGAGGTTGTTGGAGGAGCAGAGTGGACAGCCAGGTGTGTATCTGGTGACCAGGTCAGAGATGTAGGTCAGGCAGGACTTGTGCATAGATCTGTAGGCCAGGCATAGGATAGTGAAGCTGGATAGGAGGAGGTTGTTGGAGGAGAGGAGTGGCTGGTCAGGTGTGTAGCTGCTGACCAGGTCAGAGATGTAGGTTGGGCAGGACTTGTGTATAGATTTGTAGGCCAGGCATAGGATTGTGAAGCTGGATAGGAGGAGGTTGTTGGAGGAGTGGAGTGGGCAGTCAGGTGTGTATCTGCTGACCAGGTCAGAGATGTAGGTCGGGCAGGACTTGTGTATAGATTTGTAGGCCAGGCATAGGATAGTGAAGCTGGATAGGAGGATGTTGTTGGAGGAGCGGAGTGGGCAGTCAGGTGTGTATCAGTGACCAGGTCAGAGATGTAGGTCAGGCAGGACTTGTGTATAGATCTGTAGGCCAGGCATAGGATAGTGAAGCTGGATAGGAGGAGGTTGTTGGAGGAGAGGAGTGGGCAGTCAGGTGTGTAGCTGCTGACCAGGTCAGAGATGTAGGTCAGGCAGGACTTGTGTATAGATGTGTAGGCCAGGCATAGGATAGTGAAGCTGCATAGGAGGAGGTTGTTGGAGGAGTGGAGTGGGCAGTCAGGTGTGTATCTGCTGATCAGGTCACAGATGTAGGTCAGGCAGGACTTGTGTATAGATCTGTAGGCCAGACATAGGCAGGGCCGGATTTATGGCAAGGCCACCTAGGCTGAGGTCTAGGGCGCCAGAATTTCAGCATCTTTTAGGGCGGCTGGGGGGGGTAGTAAAGTGTTTACAGTGCACACAGTGAGCAAGGAACATCAAAGCGTCTGACCGCGCTATTCATGCTGCCCCTCTGGCCTCCCCTGCACTCTCCTCCACTTCCTCTCGCCAGTTCCCACACTCTGCTAAAGGCAGCCAGACCCAGCACATCCGCAACTGCCCAGCATTAGTTTGCAGATAATAGACTAGCAGCAGGCGGCCGTGAGCAGGCTGAACGGCTGGGTCTGGTTGCACGTGACTCACTCGTCACACGTAGCGGCAGGGATGAAAAGTCCTGGTGGTACACGAGAGGCTCAGGCAGGCAGCGATCAGATGGAGCCTCTGCCCTTATTCCCTCATCAGCTCTAGAGGAGGGTGAGCTTTTTAGATTTGACCAAACGGGGAGCGAGCAGGGAGGTCACAGGCTGGGGAGGCTCTTCTGACCCTTTTTGCAGAAGCTCTATCATATTTACCTCTTCGTGCACCCACTATTTCCTTCCTTCTTCCAGAAGGTTTGCTCGGCTCTCCGCCCCTTCCCTCAGCATCATGGTACCAAAGTATGGAGCTGCCTAGAGCCAGCCGAGCAGACATGCTGGAGGAGGAAGACAATAGTGCCTGCACTGAGAGGTAAATGGGAAAAAGCCTCTGCCTGCACTGCCACTGTCAGCTCTGCACGGGGGATAGAGTGTGTCTGCAACATCTGTGCAAGTACAGTGTGTACTCGTAACCAATCATGCTGCAGCCTTTCCTTCATGGTCTCTGCAGGCAGCGTCAGGCATGTGTTAAGATAAGACTGTCTGACTGGCTGCTCTGCAATACGAATCTGCTGTCTGTCTTGCATGGCTGCATTCTGAAACTTACCAGGGACAAGGCAATGTTTGGGGGAGAGAACACTGGGGGTGCAGGCATTGTCCCTCTGTGCTATATGTGGGATGTTGGTGGGGGCTGTAAAGGCAGAATGATTATGTTCTGCAAATATACTTTTTCATATGGCATAAACTTGTAATCTAACTAGGCTGACAAAATAGTTGTATTATTGCACTGCCCACCCTGTCTCTTCTCTCTCTCTAGGCTAGTGCTCTCATTATCCCTCTCACTATCTCTATGCCCACTGTCCTGTCTCACTTTCCCTGCCAACCCACTCTTGTTGCTTTCTCTATCCACTTTCTCTGTCATGCTTATCTGTGAACTTCGGCCAATGTATTTAAAGTGTACCAGAGCTTCGTACAAAATAAGATATTATTATTATGTATATAGCACTGACATCTCCTGCAGCATTTTATAGAGTACATAGTCATGTCACTGACTGTCCTCAGAGGAGCTCACACTCTAATCCTACCATAGTCCTAGTCTAATGTCCTACCATATTATTATTATTATGTATTTATAGATCACTGCCATCTTCTGCAGCACTTTACAGAGTACATAGCCATGCCACTGACTGTCCTCAGAGGAGCTCACACTCTAATCCTACCATAGTCCTAGTCTAATGTCCTACCATATTATTATTATGTATTTATATAGCACTATCATCTTCTGCAGCACTTTACAGAGTACATAGTCATGTCACTGACTGTCCTCAGAGGAGCTCACACTCTAATCCTACCATAGTCCTAGTCTAATGTCCTACCATATTATTATTATGTATTTATATAGCACTATCATCTTCTGCAGCACTTTACAGAGTACATAGTCATGTCACTGACTGTCCTCAGAGGAGCTCACAATCTAATCTTACCATAGTCATAGTCTAATGTCCTACCATATTATTATTATGTATTTATATAGCACTGACATCTTCTGCAGCACTTTATAGAGTACATAGTCATGTCACTGACTGTCCCCAGAGGAGCTCACACTCTAATCCTACCATAGTCCTAGTCTAATGTCCTACCATATTATTATTATGTATTTATATAGCACTGACATCTTCTGCAGCACATTACAGAGTACATAGTCATGTCACTGACTGTCCTCAGAGGCGCTCACACTATAATCCTACCATAGTCCTAGTCTAATGTCCTACCATATTATTATTATGTATTTATATAGCACTGACATCTTCTGCAGCACATTACAGAGTACATAGTCATGTCACTGACTGTCCTCAGAGGAGATCCCACTCTAATCCTACCATAGTCATAGTGTAATGTCCTACCATATTATTATTATGTATTTATATAGCACTGACATCTTCTGCAGCACTATACAGAGTACATAGTCATGTCACTGACTATCCTCAGAGGAGCTCACACTCTAATCCTGCCATAGTCATAGTCTAATGTCTTACCATATTATTATTATGTATTTATATAGCACTGACAACTTGTGCAGCACATTACAGAGTACATAGTCATGTCACTGACTGTCCTCAGAGGAGCTCAAAATCTTATCTCTACCATAGTCATAGTTAGGCCAGTTTTTGTGGTGGGACCAACTTAACATCGTCGGGGATGTAGGAGGAAAATACAACTGACAGAGCATGCCATGCGCTGTAATCAAACACATGTACATGCTTGATTTAGATTGGGGGGGGCTGGTGATCGCTGGCCTTGGGTGTTGAAAAGTAGAAATCCGGCCCTGGACATAGGATAGTGAAGCTGGATAGGGGGAGGTTGTTGGAGGAGCAGAGTGGACAGCCAGGTGTGTATCTGGTGACCAGGTCAGAGATGTAGGTCAGGCAGGACTTGTGCATAGATCTGTAGGCCAGGCATAGGATAGTGAAGCTGGATAGGAGGAGGTTGTTGGAGGAGAGGAGTGGCTGGTCAGGTGTGTAGCTGCTGACCAGGTCAGAGATGTAGGTTGGGCAGGACTTGTGTATAGATTTGTAGGCCAGGCATAGGATTGTGAAGCTGGATAGGAGGAGGTTGTTGGAGGAGTGGAGTGGGCAGTCAGGTGTGTATCTGCTGACCAGGTCAGAGATGTAGGTCGGGCAGGACTTGTGTATAGATTTGTAGGCCAGGCATAGGATAGTGAAGCTGGATAGGAGGATGTTGTTGGAGGAGCGGAGTGGGCAGTCAGGTGTGTATCAGTGACCAGGTCAGAGATGTAGGTCAGGCAGGACTTGTGTATAGATCTGTAGGCCAGGCATAGGATAGTGAAGCTGGATAGGAGGAGGTTGTTGGAGGAGAGGAGTGGGCAGTCAGGTGTGTAGCTGCTGACCAGGTCAGAGATGTAGGTCAGGCAGGACTTGTGTATAGATCTGTAGGCCAGGCATAGGATAGTGAAGCTGGATAGGAGGAGGTTGTTGGAGGAGTGGAGTGGGCAGTCAGGTGTGTATCAGTGACCAGGTCAGAGATGTAGGTCAGGCAGGACTTGTGTATAGATCTGTAGGCCAGACATAGGATAGTGAAGCTGGATAGGAGGAGGTTGTTGGAGGAGTGGAGTGGGCAGTCAGGTGTGTATCTGCTGACCAGGTCAGAGATGTAGGTTGGGCAGGACTTGTGTATAGATCTGTAGGCCAGACATAGGATAGTGAAGCTGGATAGGAGAAGGTGGTTGGAGGAGTGAAGTGGGCAGCCAGGTGTGTATCTGCTGACCGGGCCAGAGAGGTAGGTCGGGCAGGACTTGTGTATAGATATGTAGGCCAGACATAGGATAGTGAAGCTGGATAGGAGGAGGTTGTTGGAGGAGTGGAGTGGGCGGTCAGGTGTGTATCTGCTGACCAGGTCAGAGATGTAGGTCGGGCAGGACTTGTGTATAGATCTGTTTGCCAGGCATAGGATAGTGAAGCTGGATAGGAGGAGGTGGTTGGAGGAGTGGAGTGGGCAGCCAGGTGTGTATCAGTGATCAGTTCAGAGATATAGGTTGGGCAGGACTTGTGTATAGATTTGTAGGCCAGGCATAGGATAGTGAAGCTGGATAGGAGGAGGTTGTTGGAGGAGCAGAGTGGGCAGTCAGGTGTGTATCTGCTGACCAGGTCAGAGATGTAGGTCAGGCAGGACTTGTGTATAGACTCAAATGACAGTACAAGATTCGGTATAAAGTGTAATCAAATACTGAAATACTTTATTAATATCAAAAAATGGGAATGGGGGTAAGGTAATTAAAAGCTAAAGAAGGAAATTTGCGGAGTCAGCATATGCAATATATATGGCCGGCCATACAATCCAACAGACCACTCACTACATACACTCAAACATTCCCCCATGCAGCCTAATATAACTCAGCGCTGAGATATTTTCACAGGAGGACCATGACGCAGAGTCCAGCAGACTTCTGACGTCTCTTCAAGGTTAGTAACACACAGGTGGTTAGTTGTAATCCATATAATAGTTCATTCTATATATATATAGCAGCTGTTAACAAGCTTCAGCAATAATCAGGGATACATGCACAGCATATTGAGAAATGGATGGATCTCACCAGTGTCTCTTGAATCCTCCGCAGCGCTGTTTCCAAATGCTGCTAGGTTGATGGGATATGTATGGTCACTGTCGGGGGCCCCCCTTCCACCAGGTCGCCATGTGTATAGAGCTGTCAGCAGGGCACAGCGTGGAGATAGGGCTGGCTGGCGTCCCAGCTCAGCCCGGATAGCAATCTCCACGGACTTCCGTGTGGAGCGCCCGTTCTACTGCCTGCAAAGGCTCCTGGGTAGGGTAGTTCCCTTGTCGTGGGTAGTCTGGACGGCCACACGTTGTGTTGGCTCCGCCCACCGACACGTTTCACGCTGTGGGCGTTTCTTCAGGGTGTAGTTCCCTCCCTCTGTGCATCCATTTATGTTAAACTACGACCTCCTCCTTAGCTAGCCATTGGTCAGCGCCTACCATGACAACAGCCACCTCCAGGATTCAACAGCGACAATCACAATTTCAGGAAATAGCAAGTGAGCATGTTTTTACTGCACTTGTCAATTAGACACTACACATAGCGTAATTTCTGCAATTCAAAACCTTTCCTCAGTATCATTTCCACTTCACAGAAGGTATAGAGTTCATCCCTACAGAGAGTTTCTTTATATTGTTAATATTATTGGAAGCGCCAATCTTCCTTTGGCTGCACATTTATCACATATCACCCCTTAAAGGGATATCACATACATAAATCCATCGTCTGCCTTTATTTTTAAAGAGAAAAAAAGTCCCTACTAAATTAAAAAAGAGATCTATAAAAATGCCTCCCCTGTCCAATAACAAGTATGTATCTGTCTTTTTAGAGACAATCCAGCAGGACTTAAAAATGTTTGATTGGACTAAGAGACCAGAAAGGTTCAATCTAACTAAAGATGAGCATGAAGCCCTCAAAGAGCTTCAGGAAGCTAAGAATTTGATTATAAAGCCAGGCGATAAGGGGGCAACGTGGTCCTCCTAAATGAGGAGGACTACGTTGCCGAATGTAAACGATTACTAAGTGATCGTGATACTTATCAAAAATTATCTGAAAATCCATTTCCCCTGATAGCCCACAGAGTTAATAATCTGATAGATGATGCATGGAGCAAAGACGTAATTACAGAGGAAGAACGAGAATATATGAGGTTTGATACTTTCAATATTCCTACATTCTATACAATACCAAAGGTCCACAAAAGCATGTCTAGGCCCCCGGGCCGCCCGATTGTGGCGGGCATAGGGAGTCCTACACAACGCTTGGGTAAATATGTGGATGAACGCTTAAAACCATTGGTAAGTCAATTACCGTCCTTTGTGCTAGATACTAAGAACCTTCTGGGAGTACTTGGAGACTTGAGGGTCCCCCCGGGTTCCCTCCTCGTTGGGGTCGACGTGGAGTCATTGTACACGTCGATCCCGCACGAGGAGGGACTCCGGGCAGTACAATTCTTTTTACAAGGCCATTATCCAGAATTTCTTGATTTCAACCAGTTCATTTATGATGCGGTTGATTTGATTTTGCATTTGAATTGCTTTTCTTTTGATGGGCTGTTCTACAGGCAGACCAGGGGCACGTCGATGGGGGCGGTGTGTGCACCGGCATATGCTTGCCTCCATCTGGGCTTATGGGAACATCAGGATGTATATGGTGACCCGGGTTTCCGGGCACACGCCGCCCTATGGCTTCGCTACATAGACGACGTGCTCCTGGTCTGGACTGGCAGTGAGGAAGAACTTAAAGAATTCATGATAAGAATGAATCAAAATACAAAAAACATTAAATTAACCTACAATGTTAGTAATGAAGTGTTGAGCTTTCTGGACTTGCAGTTAAAAATTGAGGGAGATAAAATATCAACCTCTACATTTCGCAAACCAACAGCAGGCAATAGCCTGCTTCATGCATCCAGTCACCACCCCTCCCCTTTGATTAGGGGGGTGCCATATGGACAATTCATCCGGTTGAGGCGAAATTGTTCCAGTGATGAGACTTTTCGTATGGAAGCTAGATAAATGTATGATCACTTCAGACAAAGAGGATACCCACATCGTACCCTACGCAGGGCTCTGCGGAAGGCTTGGAATGTGGATAGAATTAATTTATTGAAATGTCGAGAAATTACAAAAAAAGGAAGTGATGACTTTTTGCGCCTGATTAGCACTTTTGGGTCCCATTGGGAACCTTTGCGCCATATATTAGAGAAAAATTGGAGCATATTGACTGCTTCCCCTGAGATTCTAAAAATTGTTGGGCCTAGACCTCTTATGACAGCTAAACGTGCACCGAATCTTCGCGATAAATTAGTCAAAAGTGAATATAAGCGAAATACAACAACATGGTTAGATAAACATATACCTAATGGGACCTACAGGTGCTCTAGGTGTAAGTTATGTCCTTATATAGATCGTAGAGACAATAAGAGCTTTTGCGATAGTTCTGGCCAGAATACGTATGAAATTAGATCGCATATAAATTGTTTAACTGAGAAAGTTATCTACATGATTGAATGTCCTTGCGGACTAAAGTACATAGGGAAAACTAAAAGAATGATGAAAGAAAGAGTCTTGGAGCATTTGCGCTTAATTGAGGATAATAATGAAGAAAAAAGTTTTCTGGCTGTACATTACGCTGAATGTCATAGTGATCTGGCCGGAACTAAAGTGAAAGGCATCTACAAATTAAATATTTCAGGTAGGAGGGGGGATTATGACGATGTTCTTTATTGCAAGGAGGCCATGTGGATACATAGATTAAACACCTTGTATCCGCATGGCCTCAATAGAGAATTGGACCTGAGAGCATTCTTGCGCATGAATGCGTATACGTGATGATGCGCATGTGATGAGCATGGTTAGTCTATTGACTTTATGGTCAGTTATCATTTGGCCTTTTTTTCTCTTTAAAAATAAAGGCAGACGATGGATTTATGTATGTGATATCCCTTTAAGGGGTGATATGTGATAAATGTGCAGCCAAAGGAAGATTGGCGCTTCCAATAATATTAACAATATAAAGAAACTCTCTGTAGGGATGAACTCTATACCTTCTGTGAAGTGGAAATGATACTGAGGAAAGGTTTTGAATTGCAGAAATGACGCTATGTGTAGTGTCTAATTGACAAGTGCAGTAAGAACATGCTCACTTGCTATTTCCTGAAATTGTGATTGTCGCTGTTGAATCCTGGAGGTGGCTGTTGTCATGGTAGGCGCTGACCAATGGCTAGCTAAGGAGGAGGTCGTAGTTTAACATAAATGGATGCACAGAGGGAGGGAACTACACCCTGAAGAAACGCCCACAGCGTGAAACGCGTCGGTGAGCGGAGCCAACGCAACGTGTGGCCGTCCAGACTACCCACGACAAGGGAACTACCCTACCCAGGAGCCTTTGCAGGCAGTAGAACGGGCGCTCCACACGGAAGTCCGTGGAGATTGCTATCCGGGCTGAGCTGGGACGCCAGCCAGCCCTATCTCCACGCTGTGCCCTGCTGACAGCTCTATACACATGGCGACCTGGTGGAAGGGGGGCCCCCGACAGTGACCATAAATATCCCATCAACCTAGCAGCATTTGGAAACAGCGCTGCGGAGGATTCAAGAGACACTGGTGAGATCCATCCATTTCTCATTATGCTGTGCATGTATCCCTGATTATTGCTGAAGCTTGTTAACAGCTGCTATATATATATAGAATGAACTATTATATGGATTACAACTAACCACCTGTGTGTTACTAACCTTGAAGAGACGTCAGAAGTCTGCTGGACTCTGCATCATGGTCCTCCTGTGAAAATATCTCAGCGCTGAGTTATATTAGGCTGCATGGGGGAATGTTTGAGTGTATGTAGTGAGTGGTCTGTTGGATTGTATGGCCGGCCATATATATATTGCATATGCTGACTCCGCAAATTTCCTTCTGTAGCTTTTAATTACCTTACCCCCATTCACATTTTTTGATATTAATAAAGTATTTCAGTATTTGATTACACTTTATACCGAATCTTGTACTGTCATTTGAGTTTATGCTAACTGGTTGTGTTCACAGCAGCTGTGATAGATTAACATTCTATTTATTTGTTTGGAGGCAGTATTTCCTATGCCCCATTTGAGTTTATGTAATCTGCTCACTGCGATAGATCATTATAATTAATTATAGGACTTGTGTATAGATCTGTAGGCCAGGCATAGGATTGTGAAGCTGGATAGGGGGAGGTTGTTGGAGGAGTGGAGTGGGCAGTCAGGTGTGTATCTGCTGACCAGGTCAGAGATGTAGGTCAGGCAGGACTTGTGTATAGATCTGTAGGCCAGGCATAGGATAGGGAAGCTGGATAGGAGGAGGTTGTTGGAGGAGCAGAGTGGGCAGTCAGGTGTGTATCTGCTGACCAGGTCAGAGATGTAGGTCAGGCAGGACTTGTGTATAGATCTGTAGGCCAGGCATAGGATAGTGAAGCTGGATAGGAGGAGGTGGTTGGAGGAGTGGAGTGGGCGGCCAGATGTGTATCTGCTGACCAGGTCAGAGATGTAGGTTGGGCAGGACTTGTGTATAGATCTGTTGGCCAGGCATAGGATAGTGAAGCTGGATAGGAGGAGGTGGTTGGAGGAGTGGAGTGGGCAGTCAGGTGTGTATCTGCTGACCAGGTCAGAGATGTAGGTCAGGCAGGACTTGTGTATAGATCTGTAGGCCAGGTATAGGATAGTGAAGCTGGATAGGAGGAGGTGGTTGAAGGAGTGGAGTGGCCAGTCAGTTGTGTATCTGCTGACCAGGTCAGAGATGTAGGTCGGGCAGGACTTGTGTATATATCTGTAGGCCAGACATAGGATAGTGAAGCTGGATAGGAGGAGGTTGTTGGAGGAGCAGAGTGGGCAGTCAGGTGTGTATCTGCTGACCAGGTCAGAGATGTAGGTCTGGCAGGACTTGTGTATAGATCTGTAGGCCAGACATAGGATAGTGAAGCTGGATAGGGGGAGGTTGTTGGAGTGGAGTGGGCAGTCAGGTGTGTATCTGCTGACCAGGTCAGAGATGTAGGTCAGGCAGGACTTGTGTATAGATCTGTAGGCCAGGCATAGGATAGTGAAGCTGGATAGGGGGAGGTTGTTGGAGAAGTGGAGTGGGCAGTCAGGTGTGTATCTGCTGACCAGGTCAGAGATGTAGGTCAAGCAGGACTTGTGTATAGATTTGTAGGCCAGGCATAGGATAGTGAAGCTGGATAGGAGGAGGTTGTTGGAGGAGTGGAGTGGGCAGTCAGGTGTGTATCTGCTGACCAGGTCAGAGATGTAGGTCAGGCAGGACTTGTGTATAGATCTGTAGGCCAGGCATAGGATGGTGAAGCTGGATAGGGGGAGGTTGTTGTAGGAGTGGAGTGGGCAGTCAGGTGTGTATCTGCTGACCAGGTCAGAGATGTAGGTCAGGCAGGACTTGTGTATAGATCTGTAGGCCAGACATAGGATAGTGAAGCTGGATAGGAGGAGGTTGTTGGAGGAGCGGAGTGGGCAGTCAGGTGTGTATCTGCTGACCAGGTCAGAGATGTAGGTCGGGCAGGACTTGTGTATAGATCTGTAGGCCAGGCATAGGATAGTGAAGCTGGATAGGAGGAGGTTGTTGTAGGAGTGGAGTGGGCAGTCAGGTGTGTATCTGCTGACCAGGTCAGAGATGTAGGTTGGGCAGGACTTGTGTATATATCTGTAGGCCAGGCATAGGATAGTGAAGCTGGATAGGAGGAGGTTGTTGGAGGAGCAGAGTGGGCAGTCAGGTGTGTATCTGCTGACCAGGTCAGAGATGTAGGTCAGGCAGGACTTGTGTATAGATTTGTAGGCCAGGCATAGGATAGTGAAGCTGGATAGGGGGAGGTTGTTGGAGGAGTGGAGTGGGCAGTCAGGTGTGTATCTGCTGACCAGGTCAGAGATGTAGGTCGGGCAGGACTTGTGTATAGATCTGTAGGCCAGGCATAGGATAGTGAAGCTGGATAGGGGGAGGTGGTTGGAGGAGTGGGCAGTCTGGTGTGTATCTGCTGACCAGGTCAGAGATGTAGGTTGGGCAGGGCTTGTATATAGATTTATAGACCAAACATAAGATCTTGAAGCTGGTTCTGAAGCGGATTGGAAGCCAGTGGAGTGATTTGCGTAGGTGAGTCGTGGAGACAGCGGTGGGAGGAGTAGATTAGTCTGCTGCATTCATAATGGATTGTGTGGGGGCAATGCGGTTCTGAGGAAGGTCTGACAGGAGGTTGTAAGCAGTAGTCCAGGTTAGTATAGGGCGGCTATCTGATCGCCCTCTCCTTATGTCTATCGGTGTGTCGTCCCTTATGCTGCGAGCTAGCCTGTTTTCCTGCCTGGATATGGCAGGATATAAGTCCAGGTTGGTCACATGGTGGTGGGTGGGATCTTGTGGGTGGCGCTGGTCCTGTGACATCATCGCCGCGCTTGTGTCAGCTCTCTTCCTCTATCCCATTCCGCCTTGTTTGCCATTGCTTGGCAGGGACATTTCGTGGTAGCGATGACGCTGCTGGGGACGGGCACTTGTGCGGCGCAACTGGGAGGTGGCAATTGGCTGGCTGCTGTTTAAAGAGACACTGAAGCGAGACTAAATCTCGCTTCGGCTCTCATATATAGCAGGGGCACGTGTGCCCCTGCTAAAACGCCGCTATCCCGCGGCTGAACGGGGGTCCCTTCACCCCCAACCCACCCCCCGCAAAAGTTGGTCGCCAGGTTGGTCGTAGAATTTCCCTTCCTGGAGGCAGGGCTAACGGCTGCAGCCCTGCCTCCAGTCGCGTCTATCAGACGCGCATCGCCGCCTCTCCCCCGCCTCTCTCTGTGAAGGAAGACTGAGAGGGGCGGGGGAGAGGTGGAGATACGCGTCTGATAGACGCGCGTGGGGCAGGGCTGCGGCGGTTAGCCCTGCCCCAATGCGGAAGCTCTCCCCCGCATTACGGAGGGGATTTGGGGGGACAGGGACCCCCGTTAAGCCGCAGGATAGCGGCGGTTTAGCCCCTGCTATATATGAGGTCTGAAGCGAGATCTATTCTCGCTTCAGACTCTCTTTAAAGAACAAGTGACACCCATGCTAACCTAGAAATATTAAACATATATATAAGTAGATAAATAGTAGTTCTACTTACATTACACATGTATTGTACTGTCCACGTTATGATTCCTGGGAATTTGATACAGGAGAAACAGAGAATCCTATTCTAGACAGTTTCCATCTTTGTTACCTTTGACCTCCTGACATAATTTCCTCCCTAACTCTTATTTTTTCTCCTCTTGCTAATTGTGTATTTGTTACCCACCCTCCTCCCAGTCTTCAGACACTCCCACTGATGTTTATACTAGGAAGTGCACTGTCTTATGTCATTAGAAGGAGGGGGAACTAAAGGGAAGATGAGGAATATGGCAATGGCGTTAAAGGGCCAGTGCTCCTAAGGTATGCGATAACTCCAAACCATAGCAGCAGAAAAAGTCTTGAATGCAGGATTAGCATCTTTATCACTTAATACACTGACCAATTGCTGTAGAAATTTGATTTTTATGGTGACAATCCCACTTTAAGTAGGGATGTTGATGAGGTGCAGTAAGCCACGCCTCCTGAGGAAGCCGGGATCACACCATTGAAACATATAGAGGCCCATGTGGCTCTGCCCTTACTGCTGCACCAGCTCTGCCTCTCCGATTTGCTCCCCCCATTGCCAGCCCTCCTCAGCTTATACTGGCCGCTTGGACCTATAGCATATAGCAGAGAAGCAGGCTCACCAGCGGGCTCTTCAGCCAGTGAATTTGTAGCCAGTGCAAGCTCTTGGACATTTTCGCCCATCTGACTGCACCACCGGGAGGCGACATTGTTACTCCCAGTCCAGTATTTGGGGTCTTCGGCCTTGCACTACCACAGCTTCAGGTTATTCCTATGAACTGAAGCTTTTCATGCTCGTTATTACTTGCTGCTTCTGCTGGACATCTTTGTGCTGACTGAGGCCTCGTTCACATCTAAAATCATCATCGCAAGCTTTTGCAATTTTGAGCAGCGTTCCCCCCCTCCCGGCGCTTTACTACGCACTGCATTTCTGATAAAAGCGCTTTTCCAGAGTGGTTTTGTAATTCACTCCCAGGAAGTGAACTCTGACCTGGAAAATAATAAATACAATGTATTTATTCTAAAAACCGCAATCGCCGCATAAAGCAGTTTTGTAAGCGTCTAGCGCTCTTTCTATACCTGCCATTGAGGCAAGATTGCCTCAAAAATGGTACAGGCACCACTTTGCTGAGCGGATTGGAAACTAACTGCTCCGATGTGAACTCTCTCATAAGGAATCATTGCACAAGCGTTTTTAGGGCGCTTTTGAAAATCTCCTACGCTTGAAAAAAAAGACAAAAACGGCCCTAGTGTGAACGAGCCCTGACTGTCTGCTGGTATAAGTGTCTGCATCCTCCTGCTTGTTTTTGAAGGGAACTTTGTCCAGCATTATTGCAATTTAATACCTTGGCTTGCTTGCTTATGCTGCTGCTTCAGCTACTGCCTGCAACTGCATGAACTTTCATCTGTGCATTCTCTTTCAATTCATTAAAGGATACCCAATGTGACATGTGACATAGACATGTATACAGGTCCTTCTCAAAAAATGATAAAAGTGATAAAGTTCATTATTTTCTGTAATGTACTGATAAGCATTAGACTTTCATATATTTTAGATTCATTACACACAACTGAAGTAGTTCAAGCCTTTTATTGTTTTAATATTGATGATTTTGGCATACAGCTCATGAAAACCCAAAATTCCAATCTAAAAAAATTAGCATATTTCATCCGACCAATAAAAGAAAAGTGTTTTTAAAACAATAAAAGTCAACCTTCAAATAATTATGTTCAGTTATGCACTCAATACTTGGTCTGGAATCCTTTTGCAGAAATGACGGCTTCAATGCGGCGTGGCATGGAGGCAATCAGCCTGTGGCAGATGGAAGCATGAAGTGCTCCAAAATCTCCTGATAGCTAGCTGCATTGACCCTGCCCTTGATAAAACACAGTGGACCAACACCAGCAGCTGACATGGCACCCCAGACCATCACTGACTGTGGGTACTTGACACTGGACTTCAGGCATTTTGGCATTTCCCTCTCCCCAGTCTTCCTCCAGACTCTGGCACCTTGATTTCCGAATGACATGAAAAAGTTGCTTTCATCCGAAAAAAGTACTTTGGACCACTGAGCAACAGTCCTTCCGCAGGTCCCCCAAGGTCTGGAATCGGTCCTTCTCCACAAGCTTCCTCAGGGTTCGGTCACCTCTTTTCAGCGTTTTCTGCCACACTTTTTCCTTCCCACAGACTTCCCACTGAGGTGCCTTGATACAGCACTTTGGGAACAGCCTTTTCATTGAGAAATGTTTTTCTGTGTCTTACACTCTTGCTCGAGGGTGTCAATGATGGCCTTCTGGACAGCAGTCAGGTCGGCAGTCTTACCCATGATTGCGGTTTTGAGTAATGAACCAGGCTGGGAGTTTTTAAAAGCCTCAGGAATCTTTTGCAGGTGTTTAGAGTTAATTAGTTGATTCAGATGATTAGGTTAATAGCTCGTTTAGAGAACCTTTTCATGATATGCTAATTTTTTGAGATAGGAATTTTGGGATTTCATGAGCTGTATGCCAAAATCATCAATATTAAAACAATAAAAGGCTTGAACTACTTCAGTTGTGTGTAATGAATCTAAAATATATGAAAGTCTAATGTTTATCAGTACATTACAGAAAATAATGAACTTTATCACAATATGCTAATTGTTTGAGAAGGACCTGTATGTACAATGCCTACCACACCAATAACTATGCTGTGTTTCTTTTTTTCTTTCTCTGCCTGAAAGAGTTAAATATCAGGTATGTAAGTGGCTGACTTAGACAGGAAGTGACTACAGTGTGACCCTCACTGATAAGAAATTCCAACTATAAAACACTTTCCTTGCAGAAAATGGCTTCTGAGAGCAAGAAAGAGATAAAAAGGGGAATTTCTTATCAATGAGGGTCACACTGTAGTCCCTTCCTGTCTGAGTCAGGTCTGAGTCAGGTCTGAGTCAGGTCTGAGTCAGGTCTGAGTCAGGTCTGAGTCAGCCACTTACATACCTAATATTTAACTCTTTCAGACAGAGAAAGAAAAAAAGGAACACAGCATAGTTATTTGTGGGCTAGGCACTGTACATACACATGTCTATCTCATCATGTCACATGTCACTTCGGGTATCCTTTATTAACACTGTAAGCTCTGTAGTGATATAGGAAGGTATTTAATTTACAACCAAGTACCCCTGTAACCATGTTATCTGGCTGGGGGATTTTAACTCTATATGCAACCCCTCCTTAGATAAGCTCCCTGCAAAACAGAACAAACCAACCTCCTTCTTTAACATAAATGACCACTATTGCGAAAATCATGACATGTAACATACAAGTAAACACATACAAATAACAAGTATGTTTCTTCCAGGGTAAAATGAGCCATAAATTACTTTTCTCCTATGTTTCTGTCACTAACAGTAGGTAGTACAAATCTGACAGAACCGACAGGTTTTCAAATAGCCCATCTGCTCATAGGGGATTCTTAGGCCTCTTTCTCATCAGGACGTTGCGTTTGGGGCTACGTTAAGGTCGCATAACGTGCCCTAACGCAACGCCTGGTGGTGTTGGAGGAGAACGCTACCTAGAGCAGCGTTAAGCAGCTCTTGGTGCGCCTTTTCTGTCCTATAGTCTGCTGCGGAGACCACGTGATCGGAACACTCCGCATCACATGGTCCCGCCAGCCAATCAGCGGCCGCTCCAGGAAGAAAACACTGCAGTGCAGTGAATATTAATTAGCCATGTGGCTAAGTATAATAACGGACTCTCCCCGCCTCCTCTCCTGCACAAAAAAACCCATTACTGAGCATGTGCACACAGTCTAACGCGGCGTATAACGCACAGCATGCTGCACTTTCCCAGAACGTGCAGCGTTACACTGTAACGCAACGTGGGCACTGTGATTTTTCATTACTGTGAGTTGGGCTGCGTTACTGGCTGCTCTACGCCTGTAACGTCCCACTGTGATAGCAACCTTAGGGTTTTGTTTATTTTCAAAAGCACTTAGTAAATGGCTCCGTCCAACTGCCAGAATCGTGTGCAGGGAGTAGGGAAGCTGGCCAGCATCATTGTATAAATCCTTTTCAGGGAATGTCTTTATAAAGAAAAAGAGCCTTGCTGAGAATCCCCTATGAAGAGATGGACTAGTCCAAAACCTGTCGGTGTTGTGAGATTTCTACCACCTACTGTTAGTGACAGCAACATATGAGAAAAGTAATTTATGGCTCATTTTGCTCTGGGAGAATAAAACTTTGTATCTGTACACGTTTACACTTTTTTTTCAATTTTTCTCGATAGTGTTCCTTTAATGTCAGAATGACAGCTCACTGACTCTTGGCGCCATTTTACCCCCCCCCCCATACAAGAGCATACACTTGCTATTCTGCCTCGTTTGCTACCAGCTCACGTCTTTTTTTTGTTTCACCAGCATCCTCAAGGATGTGTCTGTTGTAGAAATGCTCCCACGTCGGGTGTCAGATCACACCTCGATATCTCTAACCGCAGTTGTGGAAGACAAACCCCTTGTGGTTCGAACTAATAAATACTCATGAAGAAATTAGCAAACATATAGAATAATTTATATTTCTACACCGTGATGAGGACATTGCGCTTGACAAACAGCATGCCTTATCAAAGTTAACACGTCTTATCAGAGTAGTATAGCGAGCGCTACGGACCCGCAGGGGCTCACGGCAGAATGAGTGGAGCTCTCCTTATTGCCAATTAGCAGGCATAAGTTCGCCATGCTACTCTGATAAGGCGTGCTAACTTTGATAAGGCGTGCTATTTGTCTTAGTGAATCCAGCCCAATGTGCGGATGGTATGGGACACCTTTTAAGGACCACCATCGCGAAAAAAGTAGGCAGTTAAAATCTGACAGAACTGACAGGTTTTGGGCCAATCCATCTCCTCATGGAGGATTCTCGGGGTTTTCTTTGTTTTCAACAGCATTTCCTGAACAGCAGTTTAATTGCCAAAATAGTAAGATACCAGCCAGCCTCCCTAATCACGTGCACACTATTTTGTCAGTTAGACTTTGCAACCGCTGTTCAGGAAATGCTGTTGAAAACAAAGAAAACCCTAAGAATCCCCCATGAGAAGATGGACTGGCCCAAAACCTGTCGGTTCTGCTTTAACTGCCTAGCAGCTGAAAGCATCAATGGCTAACTGTAAAGGTGAGTGTAATCGCAGAGAAAGAGACCTGCTGCTTGATACTGATGCAGCTGAAGAGCGATATCTGGCTGACCCCTCTCTCACTAATCGGGAAACATGGTGGCAGCTATCTAGAGATCATAAATATCCCACAGAAGACGTGATCAAAAGTAAAATCTTTTTTAATAAACAAGCGTTCTTTGAACGGAGGAGAGAACAGGTACGCTACTAGCCAAAATGTCTAAAACCTACTCATCCTCCTGGTAATTATAGACATAGCGGATGCCAATGGCAGTCCAACCACAGGATGTAAGGAAAGTAAGCAGATTTCTTATGATTACTCCTCCTCCCTATATGCTAGCCACATTACTGCATCACAAACTGACTCAGAAACCTACTTGGCAGAGGTGAACCTTTGATTGTTCTTCCCAAACTCGGCAGGGACCCCGTGTTGTGACTCATATCACCCAATTTCACCCACCGACATTAAAATTCTTGCCAAATTACTGCTACTGTACTAGCCTGCACCCCGAGGTATTAGATTAAACACAGCGATTTTGTCACTTTCACCCTAACCAAACCGGTTTCATGCCTGATAAAGCCACACAGGTATGAATATACGACGGTTAAAGGGGCACTATGGCGAAACATTTTAAATTGCAAAATAAGTGCAAACATAGACAAATAAGAAGTATGTTTTTCCAGAGTAAAATGAGCTATAAATTACTTTTCTCCTATGTTGATGTCACTTACAGGAGGTAGTGGAAATCTGACAGAAGTGACAGGTTTTGGACTAGTCCATCTCTTCATAGGGGATTCTCAGCAAGGCTTTTATTCCTTATAAATATATTACCTAAAAAGCATTTAAACAATTATGCTGGCCAGCCTCCCTGCTTGCTACACAGTTTTTTGGCAGCAACTGCCGTTCACTAAGTGCTTTTGAAAATAAATAAATCCTTGAGAATCCCCCCACAAAGAGATGGACTAGTCTAAAACCTATTGCTTCTATTAGATTTCTACTACCTGCTGTAAGTGACAGCAACATAGGAGAAAAATCATTTATGGCTCATTTAACTCTGGAAAAAAAAGGTACTTCTTATTTGTTTATTTTAAACCACATATTTTAAAATTTTTTGCCACAGTGCCCCTTTCATAATCAACATTCAGGCTAAACACTTAGACAGTGGATCCTGGGTAGTGGTCTCCCTTGATATGGAGAAAGCTTTTGATATGGATGAGTGGCCCTATCTCATGGCGGTCCTTGCCAGGTTTGGCTTTGGGGTAAATGTTATAAAGTGAGTGCAGCTTTTGTACGAGTGGCGCGAGTAGGTACCAACAGTTGGCTATCCCAGTCCTTTCCCTTGGGTCGTGGAATTAGACAGGGGTGCCCGCTCTCCCCTCTACTGTATGCATTAGCGGTCGAACCATCAGCCTGCCGCATACGTGCTCACCCCATCATACATGGTTTTTGCACTGAAAGCAGAGAGGAAAAAATAGGCCTATAAGCAGATGACACCATCCTGTATTTGGCTGATCCTGGGGCCTCCCTTGATATTGCTCTCCAGACTATAGAAGAGGCTGGTTTTTACTCAGGTTTGCGACTTGCACCAAAAGTTAAGTCTGCGTAGAGAAGGAAGAAAAGCGCCGGCACTACTATCAGTTGCTTTTATTATGATCATAGGTGGTAACAAGTTGCTGTGACAAGTGCATACATCAATCACATATAAGGCACATACCGGAGGTAGCTGCAAACAGGTGCAGTGGGTGCAGGGGGTGAAGAGCCTTACAGCTGTTTTGCGCAGGTGCGCTTCTACGGAGGCTGCAATGAAGTAGCTGCAATGAAAAGTAAGTCTGTGATCATGTACATTGATCAACCTCTCGCTGCAGCTAATCTGTGCCTGGTTCAGCTCCAGGTGGTGCATCCTTTAACCTATTCCCCTCTGCTGGGATGAGTAACTACATCCCTGCAAAATGCCACAACTCTGTGCATGGAGGTAGCTACTATGTCCCTCCCCACCGCGCGTTCCCGCCGCCCCCCCCCCCCCACACACGCTCGTTACTGCCGATCGCTACCCACTATAGATCAATGAATGGGAACACAGTTCCTATGCATTGATCTAAGTCCCCGTGTGAATGACCGCAGCTGTCTATGAGACGGCACCGCCATTCACAAAACCCGTCCACACATCACTTCCTCTATGCTTGCTAATATCAGCATGAGAATGTGAGTGGCGAGGACATCTTGAGGCCGAAAAGTAAAATTACATCTACATTTTTTTTTTCAATAAAGAACATATTTTCCCCTTATTTTTACATTTAAAATTAACCAATGGGAAAAAAATTACAAATAAAGAAAAAAAAATACATAAATAGTTACCTTAGGGATTGAACTTTTTTTAAAAGGAACCTAAACTGAAAAGGATATGGATTTTTCCTTTTAAACTTATACCAGTTCCCTGACTCTCCTGCTGATCCTGTGTCTCTAATACTTTTAGCCACAGCCCCTCAACAAGCATGCAGATCTGGTGCTGTGACTGAAGTCAGACTGGATTAGCTGCATGCTTGTTTCAGGTGTGTGATTCAGCCACTACTGCAGCCAAAGAGATCAGAATTGCCAGGCAACGGGTATGGTTTAAAAGGAAACATCCATATCCCTCTCAATTTAGGTTCCCTTTAATAAGTATGTAAAGAGGATATAGTACTGTTATTTTATTAATTATGGGCCTGTAATTAGGGATGGAAGCAAAACTGAAAAAATGTACCTTTATTTCCACATAAAATATTGGTGCCATACATTGTACTAGGGAAAAATGTTTAATGTTGAAATAACCGGCACAAAGGGACAAATAAAATGTGTGAATTTTAATAATACACAGAGAATTTAATGTGTGCATCAAACCAAGTAAAACCTGACAAATTTGGCTTTGCAAATTTGGCCTAATTGGCTAATCACGAGACATAGCTCATGCAAATATGCATTTGCTTTCGCATGCCAAAATATGCAGGGTCTAAAACCACGCTCCTGGATAGTGCTAATGCAGCATGAACTAATTCCCGCAGGGAAACCGCTTTGCGGTATTGGTTTTAGACCCTGCAAACTTTGGCAAGCGAAAGCAAATGCATATTTGCATGAGCTATGTCTCGTGATTAGCCAATTAGGCCAAATTTGCAAAGCCAGATTTGTCAGGTTTTCACTTGGTGTTTGATGCACACATTAATTTCTCTGTAGCTGTGGATTTTAATAATAGTAGCACGTATTATTTTAAAACTATAATGACCAAAAACTGAGAAACAATATTTTCCCAATTTTTTTTTCTTATTATTCCCGTTAAACCGCAGTTAGAATAAAATAATTCTTAGCAAAATGTACCCTCCAAAGAAAGCCTAATTGGTGGCGAAAAATACAAGATATAGATTGTTTCTTTGTGATAAGTAGTAATAAAGTTATAGGCGCATAAATGGAAGGAGCGCTGACAGGTGAAAACTGTTCTTCGAGGTGAAGTGGTTAAATATCTGGGGGTTACGATAGACCTTTCTCCCAAAGTGAACTTGCAGGCAGAAGTGCTGAGGGAGTTGTGACAATAATGCCCGACTCATTCATGAGAATTCTCACCAGTGTGAGATCTCTCATGAATGACCAGACTTGATTTACGGGTAAAACATTTCCCACACTCAGCACATGAATAGGGCTTCTCACCGGTGTGACGTCTCTCATGTCTGACAAGACATGATTTAAATTCAAAACCTTCCCCACACTCAGTACACGAATAGGGCTTCTTTACAGTGTGATATCTCTCATGTAAGACAAGATATGATTTATGGCTAAAACATTTCCCACACTCAGCACATGAATAGGGCTTCTCACCAGTGTGAGATCTCTCATGAATGACAAGACTTGATTTCTTTGTAAAACATTTCCCACACTCAGCACATGAATAGGGCTTCTCACCAGTGTGAGATCTCTCATGAATGACAAGACTTGATTTCTTTGTAAAACATTTCCCACACTCAGCACATGAATAGGGCTTCTCACCAGTGTGACGTCTCTCATGTATAACAAGCTGTGATTTAAATTCAAAACATTCCCCACACTCAGTACATGAATGGGGCTTCTCACCAGTGTGATATCTCTCGTGTAAGACAAGATATGATTTAAGGCTAAAACATTTCCCACACTCAGCACATGAATAGGGCTTCTCAACACTGTGTGATTTCTCATGTGTGATGAGCGCAAATTTACTCCTAAAGCCTTTCCCACACGCAGCACATGAATAGGGCTTCTCTCCAGTGTGAGACCTTGCATGTATAACTAGCTGAGATTTCTGCGCAAAATATTTTCCACATTCAGTACATGAATATGGCTTCTTACCAGCGTGAGATTGCTCATGTCTGACAAGGATTCCTTTCTGTCCAAAACATTTCCCACACTCAGCACATGAATAGCGCTTATCACCAGTATGACGTCTCTCATGTCTGACAAGATATGACTTAATGGTAAAACATTTCCCACACTCGGCACATGAATAGGGCTTCTCACCAGTGTGAGATTTCTCATGTGTGACAAGATATGACTTAATGGTAAAACATTTCCCACACTCAGAACATGAATAGGGCTTCACACTAGAGTGAACTCTCTTATGTATGATAAGGCTTGATTTACGTGTAAAACATTTCCCACACTCAGCACATGCATGGGGTTTCTCACCAGTGTGAGATCTCTCATGTATGACAAGACATGATTTCTTTGCAAAACCTTTCCCACACTCAGCACATGAATAGGGCTTTTCACCAGTGTGAGATCTCTCATGAATGACAAGGTCTGATTTGTGTAAAAAACATTTCCCACACTCAGCACATGAATAGGGCTTCTCTCCAGTGTGAGATTTCTCATGACTGACAAGATGGGATTTATCTGCAAAACATTCCCCACACTCAGCACATGAATAGGGCTTCTTATCAGTGTGAGATCTCTCATGACTGACAAGCTGTGATTTCCCCATAAAACATTTCCCACACATGGAGCAGGAATAAGACCCTCCAGCAGGGGGAGAGCTGTGCTGGGTATGAGGCCCCTCAGGGTTAGACAGGTGAGGGGAGTCTGGGGGAATATTTGGGGTCACCAGGATATCTGCAGGAGACTCTTGTCCAGCGACATCATCATCCGTTGTACAGTCTGTGGATACAGAGCGACGAGTCTCTGAGAGGTTCCTGATGCCGGGACTCCGCCCTGCAAATAGAGAAACATCATCACTTCCTGTTAGACAATTCTGAGGGGAGGAGCAATTATCATTATGGAGGGTCAGTGAGCTGCTGATAACTCCAAGTTGATTTGAATCTACACAAATAAATGAGGCTTGAAACACAGCAAATCAAATGCATTTCCTGACAAATCTTATTAGTTACATACAATTACCATAAAATTAGGGAGCGATTTGCATCTCACTGACCCTCCCTACATCTCAGTTATTGGCCATACATGGAAAGTATTACATTGTAGAGCTTGATGAGACAATGGCAGCAATGTGTTACTCCTGGTTGGCACAGCGGTTATGAATCCTGTATACAGGAAGTGGATGTGAATGAGCGGATTGTGGCTGCGCATGCACAAGTTCATGACCCCCGCATGCCTAGTAACAGGAATGACTGCTGCACGTCTTCTCTCCTTCATACACAAGCAGCTCCTCCCACTGGGCATGTGCGGCTCATGAAGTCACGCTTACTCACAGGAAATGCACATGCTGCCAGTGTCTCCCCATATAAATGATATGACTGCCCTCTGCAGTACAAGAGAGGAAGTTCCAGCGCCAACAGCTTCCATACTCGTCTACAGACACTCCCAACTACTTCAATAAAGAAACAACTAACAAAGTAGTGCCCATTGGGGCAGTTGCAGGTCCATGATGAAAGCCTGGTCCACCCCCTTAATTGTGATTGGCCAATCACTCACCTCCGTGTAGTAAAACAGTCAACAGATATTGAATACTATCAACAGATTGTGCAGGTACACCGTCATACTACGTGCAATCATAACTGAAAGTGTGTGCCAGGCTTAAAGAGGAACTGTCGCAAAAATCTTAAAATTGAAAACGCATACAAATAAGAAGTACATTTCTCCCAGAGTAAAATGAGCCATAAATTACTTGTTTCCTATGTTGCTGTCACTTACAGTAGGTAGTAGAAATCTGACAGAAGTGACAGGTTTTGGACTAGCCCATCTTCTCATGGGGGGCTTCTCAGGGATTTCTTTATTTTTAAAAGCACGTAGTGATTGGCAGTTGCTCCATCTAACTGCCAATATAGTGTGCAGCGAGCAGGGAGGCTGGCCAGCATCTTTTTATTTTATTTTTTTAAAGACTTATTTTTTAAATCATTTTTATAAAATACAACAAAAGGGTTAGAAAGAGATAACATCGTGTCATGTATTCGAATGTACAAGGCAAGAATATGGTGACTTAGCCAGCGTCACCAAATGGTTATTTTAGCAAAACACAATGAGAATGCCTTAAAATTCGACATAAAGGGGAATAATGATCATAAACTATTATAACCAATAACAAAATAATTGAATACCACACGTCTGCCCAGTGTGTGCGGACAGGGAATCCAGGATAATATAGCTAATGATGGGTGTGAGTGCTGCACCTGAGGTCCAAAGGGATCATACACTCCGGTGTCACCAATAACAGTTCACTCTACTGGATGAAGAAGCTAGAAGAGCAACTATTTTCCACCGTTAGCTCCTATCAGCATAGGGAGAGAAGAGGGGAGAAGAGGGAGGGAAAGAGAGGGATAGAGAACAGACAGAGGAGCAACAGCTCCATAGATTGCCACTCGTGGGAAGAATTTCCCCAGGGGGGCATCACCCGTGTTAGGCCAGTCCTCTCTACCATTATAGAAGAGTGGAGAAATAATTATCCGTTAAGCAGGGATGCTTGGGTAGTACTTTTTAATACCCACCCGGATCCGAATACCTTTTTGCTATTGAACCTGTAATCCGGGTCCGGGTGTCTGGGAGAAATCCGCGGGTATCCGGGTCGGTGGTGAAACTATCTGCAGATAGCTATCCGGATATCTGCACAACTATCTGGAATCCGGATCCGACTGGATAGGGTAAAAATGGTTGGATACCCGAGTTACCCAGATACCTGAGATCTGGATGAGCATCCCTGCTGTTAAGAGGTCAATGAAGCAAATCCGCGCTCCAGGGTAGCAGGTCCCCGGCAGGGTGAGGAACACGTTGCATCTCTTGTATAAATGCTCAGGAGCTCAGAGCCGCTCAAGCATTGGGATATCAGTTTAGATCACAAATTTCTGCTCAGAAAATATGCTGGGGGGTTCACCACCAGGGGGCCCCAATCTATGACCCGGGGGATTGCACGTGGGAACCAGGCTAAATACACAGTATAATCCCTCACAGACGACAAAGGGGAAGTAAGCATCATATGAAACAAGAACTTACTAACTAACTGAAGCAATTAAAGGGAAAAAGAATAGGAAAGAAAAGGATGACCCACAATCCCCAGTGACATCCCACACATCTTTGCAAACTTATCAGAGAGATGTTAAGCGTAGGATGATACATAATCCTCGGACTGAGTATGTGTACCACGATGACCAGTCCCGCCTCCTGTTACCCCTCAGATCACATGGTCTAGATCCATATACAAGTTTAACCAGTATCTATTGGATAAATCCACTAACAGGAAAACAGCAGTAAGTTCCCAATATGGGAGGATAGATGCATTTACTTAGTAAAAATATTATGATTCTCCATCAGGTTTTTCTACTTATTAAATCATATCAACTCTTCAGACTTAGTAAAAGTTAATTGCAGATTATTATGCATCAAAGGGTCTGGGGGACCAGTAGAAATTAAATTGTGTTTCGGCCCTCCGGCAAGCGCACAGCATATTGAAAAGTTAATAGGATTCTGATATATTCTGCAAGTAAGAGAGCATCAGGAAATCTATTTTGTTGCTGAGAGATTCAATGTAGAGTCCATCATTACACATATAGGGCTTGATTCACAAAGCGGTGCTAACCTACTTAGCACGTCGAAAGTCTTTAGACGTGCTAACCAGGGTGCTAAGTAGGTTAGCACCGGATCTCTCAATCAGATCGCGCGCTAGCTTTGCGCGCGCAAAGTTTTATGCGCACTAAGTCCCATAGGCTTTAATGGGCACTTCGCGCGGAGCGCTCTGTGCAGTGTGCATGTAAAGTTTTACGCGCGTAAAGTTTTATGCGCGAAAAGCTCGTTTAGACGTGCTAAGGGGGTTTTCACAGGCGTGCTAACAGTTAGCACCGCTTTGTGAATCAAGCCTATAGTAGGTTAGGTGATCAACACGGTGCTTCTGGGATCACATTAAGTGACCTGTGAAAGCGGAACTGCATAAGTGTCCTGGTGGAATATTAAAAGGAGAAACAGGTTATAAGCTGAGCATGCTTTTGAGGTGTTCTGAGGACAGAGGGTTATGGAAAAGTCTTGGAAGTAAAATATTTTAAAGTAAATTCCAGTAAAGTACATGAAATAAGTGTTTATGGTATAGCAGATTAGGATCAGATCTGGAAAAAAAGGCATGAGACCGAGTGTCCAGGAGGGGTGGGAGTCGATCAAAGTTGGTGGGAAAGTATCTCTAGGGTTAGGGGGAATAAACTCCCGTAGATGGTCTGCAATCAGGGCGAACCAGAATGTATAAGGGGGGCATCACTGGGTAGGTCATCCCTGGCACAGAGTGTAAAGTTAGAAATATCAGTACTAACTTGGAGGAGTCCTGAGTAGGTTGTGGATTCTTCTGCCCGACGTGCTCCTTGTGGGAGAGCGAAATCTCGGCTATAAGGGTTCCACTCCGGTACCGCGACTTGCTGAATCCCCAAAGTATTAAAGAAGTCAGGGAGGTCCCTGGGATGTCGGAGGGAGATGGGCCCCAGCTGTGCATGCAATTGGAAGGGGAAGCCCCAGTTGTAGGTCGCACCTGCTTGTTGCAAAGCCGTCAGGGTAGGATTCAGGGCACGCCTCTGCGCCACAGTGAAGGGAGCAACATCTTGATATAGTGAAATGGTGGCGCCATCAAAATCCACCGTGCCTGCCTCACGTGCTGCTGCCATGATGCGGTATTTCATGGAGTAGTCGTGTATCCTGCAAGTCACATCCCTCGGGGGTTCCGAGTTCTTTGGCATCGAGTGCAAGGCCCGGTGAGCCCGATCCATTTTTATGGTGATATCCACGGGTCTGCCGAGGAGTTCATTAAAGATGGCCTGTAAAGATGGCTGCAGATCCTCCGTCATCGTGGCCTTTGATTGCCCGCAGATTATTGCGGCGGCTGCGGTTCTGGAGGTCTTCTATCTGGTCCCTCATGTCGCTCTGCAATAGGGATTGGCGGTCGTGGCTTTCGCCAAGGCGTGCCACCTCGGATTTCAGAGTCGCCTCTAGGCCCGTCACTCGCTGAACCACCAAAGTCATGTCCGAGCGCAGAGAAGCAATTTCTGCCTTTGTGGAGCATACGATGCGCTCCGTCTGCTGCTGCATGTCCTAGGTGGGCATCCTTTTCAGGTAAGCCCAGAGGTCTACTAATGTTTGGGTCTTCCCTGACGAGCCCGGAGAGCTAGCTGAAAAGAGGCCCGATAAAGGAGTGTCGGCCATTTTGTCCGCAGTGCTCCTCGTTGTTCTTGGTTGTAAAAAAGTGCTCCACCATTTCTTTAGATGTCTTAGGCCTCTTTCCCACCAAGACGTTGCGTTTTAGGGGACGTTAAGGTCGCAACGCGTGGGGGTGTTGAAGTTGGACGTCAGATTGAGCCGCGTTATGCAGCTCTCAAAGCAGCCGCTCCAGGTTAGTGATAGGAAGTCCGGATCTTTTTAAGGATTCGGATCATTCGAATCGGATCATTGAAAAGATCCGGATCTTTGAACCAAATCATTTGAATCATTTTATTAGGGAAGCATACTGGGGGTGAAATGACTAGCAGGACAGGACTTTCCCTGCACTGTACATTCTGTATGTTCCTGTTTCTTCCAGACAGACATCCACTGTGAACCGAATCTTTCATTGTGATGATCCGGATGATTCAACTCACAAAAAAAGATCCGGATCAAATGAATGATTCGTTCATGATCCGGACAACACTACAGTCCTACCAGGAGTCTCTGCAGTGCAGTGAATATTAATTAGCCATGTGGCTGGCCAGGGGAGACCTCCTCCTCCAACATTACTGAGCATGTGCAAGCAGTCTAACGCTGCTTAGCCCAGTATAACGTACCAGTATGCAGCACTTTGTGTAAACGTGCTGCGTTACTGTGTAATGCAACGTGGGCACTGTGAACAGCACATTGATTTTACAGTGCTGTGAGTTAGGCTGCGTTACTGGCTGCTGTAACGTGGGACTTTAACGTCGCACTGTGAAACCAGCCTTAGCCGCTTTGGGGGTAGCTGTTCTGGGTATGTTGCGTCCACTGTTGCTTGCCATGCCATCCAGGGGTGTCATAGAAGGGAAAAAAAGAGCTTTAAAAGCGTGCTTTTCTATCATGTGGCCGGGAGCTCAGGAGAAACACAACCTCACGCGGCCATGTTGCGCTCCGACCCCTAGCATCTTTTTATTAATCGTTTTTAGAGAATGTCTTTATAAAGAATAAAGGCCATGCTGAGAATCCCCCATGAAGAGATGGACTAACACAAAACCGGTCAGTAATGCTTCTACTACCTACTGTAAGTGACAGCAACATAGGAGAAAATAAATGTATGGCTCATTTTACTCAGGAAGAAATGCACTTCTTATTTGTTTGCATTTTAAATTTTAAGATTTTCGCGACAGTTCCTCTTTAAGCCCTGATGTGAATATATGTGAGTAATGATATTAGGAAGTAAGGCTGGAGAGCGCATTTTGGATTGTTTTGAAAAAACAAAATGCTCCCATTGTCTTGCATTAAATTGCGGTAAAATTGCTGCCACTGCGACTTTTCGAAATAATCGTGATCTATTTTGCCGCGATTTTACTGAGATTTTAATGCAATGTTTTAAAATGAAAATGATCTGAAAAGCGCTGTGCGTGTGATGTGGCCCTAAACATGTAACGTGTGTGTGTCATGCATGTCTTAATCAGGCAGGGATCACACTTGTGCGAGCCGCATGCACTTTGCTGTGATGTGAAAACACAAATAATGCTTTCCTATAGACATCTGCAGTTACGTGAGGGAACAGAAACAGTTTTGTTCTTTTTTTCACACACTGTGTGCCGTTCCTGTTACCAACAGTCAGCTACTGTCAGCTCAAGTGCGTTCTCTAACGCCTGCAGAAAAGGCGTCTCAGGTGTGACCCCGCCTCTCTGTAACAATGTGTGTGCCATTCCTGTTACCAACAGTCAGCTACTGTCAGCTCAAGTGTGTTCTCTAACGCCTGCAGAAAAGGCGTCTCAGGTGTGATCCCCGCCTCTCTGTAACAATGTGTGTGCCATTCCGGTTACCAACAGTCAGCTACTGTCAGCTCATGTGCGTTCTGTAACGCCTGCAGAAAAGGCATCTCAGGTGTGATCCCGCCTCTCTGTAACAATGTGTGTGCCATTCCTGTTACCAACAGTCAGCTACTGTCAGCTCATGTGCGTTCTGTAACGCCTGCAGAAAAGGCGTCTCAGGTGTGATCCCGCCTCTCTGTAACAATGTGTGTGACAATCCTGTTACCAACAGTCAGCTACTGTCAGCTCAAGTACGTTCTCTAACGCCTGCAGAAAAGGCGTCTCAGGTGTGATCCCCGCCTCTCTGTAACAATGTGTGTGACATTCCTGTTACCAACAGTCAGCTACTGTCAGCTCATGTGCGTTCTGTAACGCCTGCAGAAAAGGCATCTCAGGTGTGATCCCGCCTCTCTGTAACAATGTGTGTGCCAATCCTGTTACCAACAGTCAGCTACTGTCAGCTCATGTGCGTTCTCTAACGCCTGCAGAAAAGGCGTCTCAGGTGTGATCCCGCCTCTCTGTAACAATGTGTGTGCCAATCCTGTTACCAACAGTCAGCTACTGTCAGCTCAAGTACGTTCTCTAACGCCTGCAGAAAAGGCGTCTCAGGTGTGATCCCGCCTCTCTGTAACAATGTGTGTGCCAATCCTGTTACCAACAGTCAGCTACTGTCAGCTCAAGTACGTTCTCTAACGCCTGCAGAAAAGGCGTCTCAGGTGTGATCCCCGCCTCTCTGTAACAATGTGTGTGACATTCCTGTTAACAGTCAGCTACTGCCAGCTCATGTGCGTTCTGTAACGCCTGCAGAAAAGGCGTCTCAGGTGTGATCCCGCCTCTCTGTAACAATGTGTGTGACATTCCTCTTACCAACAGTCAGCTACTGTCAGCTCATGTGCGTTCTGTAACGCCTGCAGAAAAGGCATCTCAGGTGTGATCCCGCCTCTCTGTAACAATGTGTGTGACATTCCTGTTACCAACAGTCAGCTACTGTCAGCTCATGTGCCTTCTCTAACGCCTGCAGAAAAGGCGTCTCAGGTGTGATCCCGCCTCTCTGTAACAATGTGTGTGACATTCCTGTTACCAACCGTCAGCTACTGTCAGCTCAAGTGCGTTCTCTAACGCCTGCAGAAAAGGCGTCTCAGGTGTGACCCCGCCTCTCTGTAACAATGTGTGTGACATTCCTGTTACCAACAGCCAGCTGCTGTCAGCTCAAGTGCGTTATCTAACGCCTGCAGAAAAGGTGTCTCAGGTGTGATCCCCGCCTCTCTGTAACAATGTGTGTGCTATTCCTGTTACCAACAGTCAGCTACTGTCAGCTCAAGTATGTTCTCTAATGCCTGCAGAAAAGGCGTCTCAGGTGTGATCCTGCCTCTCTGTAACAATGTGTGCGACATTCCTGTTACCAACAGTCAGCTACTGTCAGCTCAAGTGCGTTCTCTAATGCCTGTAGAAAAGGCATCTCAGGTGTGATCCCCGCCTCTCTGTAACAATCAGGGCTGTGGAGTCGGTCCAAAAATCCACCGACTCCGACTCCTCAGTTTAGGATTCCACCGACTCTGACTCCTCGACTCCGACTCCTCTAATTTGCATATCACAATTTTGTTGATTAAAAGTATGTAACGTGAAATTCGTGACTAACTGCCAACGCTTAGGAATTTTACAAGACAACTGAAGTGAGAAGGATATGTAGACTACTGTATTTATTCCCTTTAGACTAAAACTAGTCCTTGGTAAGAGTACTTGTAAAAGGTACAAACCGGAACAAAGAACATCTATCAGGCCCTAGGCAGTGTGACTGTGGGTACATGTAAGAGTGATGTGCAGGTACTCTGCAGAAGAATGAAGAGATTCTTCCTCTATTACACATTCTTCATGTACAATCTGAACATGGATCAGGCCCTAGGCAATGTAAGTGTGGGTACATGTAAGAATGATGTGCAGATACTCTGCAGGGGAATAAGGAGATTCTTCCTCTATTACACATTCTTCATGCACAATCTGAACAAGGTTTATGGGTGACAGACAACACCTCTGTGTTCAATGTGCACAGCATTCTCAGTGGATTCCCTGCAGCTCTGTGGGGAGTGCATATGTAGAGTATAGTACTACTGTGTAACAAAGTAAACCTGAGACAGATGAAATTAAAGTTTTATACATACCTGGGGCTTCCTCCAGCCGCCTTCAGGATAATCAGTCCCTCGTTGTTCTCCTCCACCACCTGGATCTTCTGCTATGAGTCCAGGTACTTGAGCCAGTCTGGCATAGTGCGCATGCACACACTCCTACACCTACTACATACTACACCTGTGCAGCACTATTGCGCAGGTGCAGAATGTTCCAGGCTGTGGGAGCAGCACGTGGCTGGACTGCGCTGGCTGGCTGAATTACCAGGACTCCTAGCAGAAGATATAGGTGGTGGAGGACAGCAAGAGACTGATTGGCATGAAGGGGGCTGGAGGAAGCCCCAGGTATGTATAAAACTTTACTTTTCATCCGTCTCAGGTACCCTTTAATTTGTAGTCACCAAACCAAATTTTAACAACATATCAAATTATTTGATTTCATGAGCAAAGGGAATGCATACATTTGCATAAATCAGCATCAATGCAGAATTATTTCCATCTCATTGAACATCTCTATTAGTGACACAGCTACACATCAGGATTTATTCTTACAGCATAGATGTTATTTAGTATATATAAGAGATTCCTGTGTACACATCATATATACAGTCACAATCAGATGTGTATATCTGACCTTAAAAATACGGGGACTGCTTTCTTGAAGCAGCACAAGTAACTAATTTTGATTGGTTTATTTCATTTTTGTGGACTAAGCACAGCTATTACTGTATATATACATTATTTTTAATGACTATTATCTGAGAAATAGAACATTTTATTATATTTTCTATTTTAATTACAGTTAAAAATTAATTAGACTCCAGGCACCCAAAATTGCCCCGACTCCGACTCCACAGCCCTGGTAACAATGTGTGTGCCATTCCTGTTACCAACAGTCAGCTACTGTCAGCTCAAGTGCCTTCTCTAACGCCTGCAGAAAAGGCGTCTCAGTTGTGATCCCCGCCTCTCTGTAACGTGTGGGACATTCCTGTTACCAACAGTCAGCTACTGTCAGCTCAAGTGCGTTCTCTAACGCCTGCAGAAAAGGCGTCTCAGGTGTGATCCCGCCTCTCTGTAACAATGTGTGTGACATTCCTGTTACCAACAGCCAGCTACTGTCAGCTCAAGTGCCTTCTCTAACACCTGCAGAAAAGGCGTCTCAGGTGTGATCCCGCCTCCCTGTAACAATGTGTGTGACATTCCTGTTACCAACAGTCAGCTACTGTCAGCTCAAGTGCGTTCTGTAACGCCTGCAGAAAAGGCGTCTCAGGTGTGATCCCGCCTCTCTGTAACAATGTGTGTGACATTCCTGTTACCAACAGTCAGCTACTGTCAGCTCATGTGCGTTCTCGAACGCCTGCAGAAAAGGCGTCTCAGGTGTGATCCCCGCCTCTCTGTAACAATGTGTGTGCCATTCCTGTTACCAACAGTCAGCTACTGTCAGCTCAAGTGTGTTCTCTAACGCCTGCAGAAAAGGCGTCTCAGGTGTGATCCCGCCTCTCTGTAACAATGTGTGTGCCATTCCTGTTACCAACAGTCAGCTACTGTCAGCTCAAGTGTGTTCTCTAACGCCTGCAGAAAAGGTGTCTCAGGTGTGATCCCGTCTCTCTGTAACAATGTGTGTGACATTCCTGTTACCAACAGTCAGCTACTGTCAGCTCATGTGCGTTCTCTAACGCCTGCAGAAAAGGTGTCTCAGGTGTGATCCCGCCTCTCTGTAACAATGTGTGTGTGCCATTCCTGTTACCAACAGTCAGCTACTGTCAGCTCATGTGCGTTCTCTAACGGCTGCAGAAAAGGCGTCTCAGGTGTGATCCCGCCTCTCTGTAACAATGTGTGTGCCATTCCTGTTACCAACAGTCAGCTACTGTCAGCTCATGTGCCTTCTCTAACGCCTGCAGAAAAGGCATCTCAGGTGTGATCCCGTCTCTCTGTAACAATGTGTGTGCCATTCCTGTTACCAACAGTCAGCTACTGTCAGCTCAAGTGTGTTCTCTAACGCCTGCAGAAAAGGTGTCTCAGGTGTGATCCCCGCCTCTCTGTAACAATGTGTGTGACATTCCTGTTACCAACAGTCAGCTACTGTCAGCTCAAGTGCGTTCTCTAACGGCTGCAGAAAAGGCGTCTCAGGTGTGATCCCGCCTCTCTGTAACAATGTGTGTGCCATTCCTGTTACCAACAGTCAGCTACTGTCAGCTCAAGTGCGTTCTCTAACGCCTGCAGAAAAGGCGTCTCAGGTGTGATCCCCGCCTCTCTGTAACAATGTGTGTGTCATTCCTGTTACCAACAGTCAGCTACTGTCAGCTCAAGTGCGTTCTCTAATGCCTGCAGAAAAGGCGTCTCAGGTGTGATCCCGCCTCTCTGTAACAATGTGTGTGACATTCCTGTTACCAACAGTCAGCTACTGTCAGCTCATGTGCGTTCTCTAACGCCTGCAGAAAAGGTGTCTCAGGTGTGATCCCGCCTCTCTGTAACAATGTGTGTGTGCCATTCCTGTTACCAACAGTCAGCTACTGTCAGCTCATGTGCGTTCTCTAACGGCTGCAGAAAAGGCGTCTCAGGTGTGATCCCGCCTCTCTGTAACAATGTGTGTGCCATTCCTGTTACCAACAGTCAGCTACTGTCAGCTCATGTGCCTTCTCTAACGCCTGCAGAAAAGGCATCTCAGGTGTGATCCCGTCTCTCTGTAACAATGTGTGTGCCATTCCTGTTACCAACAGTCAGCCACTGTCAGCTCAAGTGTGTTCTCTAACGCCTGCAGAAAAGGTGTCTCAGGTGTGATCCCCGCCTCTCTGTAACAATGTGTGTGACATTCCTGTTACCAACAGTCAGCTACTGTCAGCTCAAGTGCGTTCTCTAACGGCTGCAGAAAAGGCGTCTCAGGTGTGATCCCGCCTCTCTGTAACAATGTGTGTGCCATTCCTGTTACCAACAGTCAGCTACTGTCAGCTCAAGTGCGTTCTCTAACGGCTGCAGAAAAGGCGTCTCAGGTGTGATCCCGCCTCTCTGTAACAATGTGTGTGACATTCCTGTTACCAACAGTCAGCTACTGTCAGCTCAAGTGCGTTCTCTAACGCCTGCAGAAAAGGCGTCTCAGGTGTGATCCCGTCTCTCTGTAACAATGTGTGTGACATTCCTGTTACCAACAGTCAGCCACTGTCAGCTCAAGTGTGTTCTCTAACGCCTGCAGAAATGGTGTCTCAGGTGTGATCCCCGCCTCTCTGTAACAATGTGTGTGCCATTCCTGTTACCAACAGTCAGCTACTGTCAGCTCAAGTGTGTTCTCTAATGCTTGCAGAAAAGGCGTCTCAGGTGTGACCCCGCCTCTCTGTAACAATGTGTGTGCCATTCCTGTTACCAACAGTCAGCTACTGTCAGCTCAAGTGTGTTCTCTAACGCCTGCAGAAAAGGCGTCTCAGGTGTGATCCCGCCTCTCTGTAACAATGTGTGTGCCATTCCTGTTACCAACAGTCAGCTGCTGTCAGCTCATGTGTGTTCTCTAACGCCTGCAGAAAAGGCGTCTCAGGTGTGATCCCCGCCTCTCTGTAACAATGTGTGTGACATTCCTGTTACCAACAGTCAGCTACTGTCAGCTCATGTGCGTTCTCTAACGCCTGCAGAAAAGGTGTCTCAGGTGTGATCCCCGCCTCTCTGTAACAATGTGTGTGACATTCCTGTTACCAACAGTCAGCTACTGTCAGCTCAAGTGTGTTCTGTAACGCCTGCAGAAAAGGTGTCTCAGGTGTGATCCCGCCTCTCTGTAACAATGTGTGTGACATTCCTGTTACCAACAGTCAGCTGCTGTCAGCTCATGTGCGTTCTCTAACGCCTGCAGAAAAGGCGTCTCAGGTGTGATCCCGTCTCTCTGTAACAATGTGTGTGACATTCCTGTTACCAACAGTCAGCTACTGTCAGCTCATGTGCGTTCTCTAACGCCTGCACAAAAGGTGTCTCAGGTGTGATCCCCGCCTCTCTGTAACAATGTGTGTGCCATTCCTGTTACCAACAGTCAGCTACTATCAGCTCAAGTGCGTTCTCTAACGCCTGCAGAAAAGGCGTCTCAGGTGTGACCCCGCCTCTCTGTAACAATGTGTGTGACATTCCTGTTACCAACAGTCAGCTACTGTCAGCTCAAGTGTGTTCTCTAACGCCTGCAGAAAAGGCGTCTCAGGTGTGATCCCGCCTCTCTGTAACAATGTGTGTGCCGTTCCTGTTACCAACAGTCAGCTACTATCAGCTCAAGTGCGTTCTCTAACGGCTGCAGAAAAGGCGTCTCAGGTGTGACCCCGCCTCTCTGTAACAATGTGTGTGCTATTCCTGTTACCAACAGTCAGCTGCTGTCAGCTCAAGTGCGTTCTCTAACGCCTGCAGAAAAGGCGTCTCAGGTGTGATCCCGCCTCTCTGTAACAATGTGTGTGACATTCCTGTTACCAACAGTCAGCTGCTGTCAGCTCAAGTGTGTTCTCTAACGCCTGCAGAAAAGGCGTCTCAGGTGTGATCCCCGCCTCTCTGTAACAATGTGTGTGCCATTCCTGTTACCAACAGTCAGCTACTGTCAGCTCAAGTGCGTTCTCTAACGGCTGCAGAAAAGGCGTCTCAGGTGTGATCCCGCCTCTCTGTAACAATGTGTGTGCCATTCCTGTTACCAACAGTCAGCTACTGTCAGCTCAAGTGCGTTCTCTAACGCCTGCAGAAAAGGTGTCTCAGGTGTGATCCCGCCTCTCTGTAACAATGTGTGTGCCATACCTGTTACCAACAGTCAGCTACTGTCAGCTCATGTGCGTTCTCTAACGCCTGCAGAAAAGGCGTCTCAGGTGTGATCCCGCCTCTCTGTAACAATGTGTGTGCCAATCCTGTTACCAACAGTCAGCTACTGTCAGCTCATGTGCGTTCTCTAACGCCTGCAGAAAAGGCGTCTCAGGTGTGATCCCCGCCTCTCTGTAACAATGTGTGTGACATTCCTGTTACCAACAGTCAGCTACTGTCAGCTCAAGTGCGTTCTCTAACACCTGCAGAAAAGGCGTCTCAGGTGTGATCCCGCCTCTCTGTAACAATGTGTGTGACATTCCTGTTACCAACAGTCAGCTACTGTCAGCTCAAGTGCGTTCTCTAACACCTGCAGAAAAGGCGTCTCAGGTGTGATCCCGCCTCTCTGTAACAATGTGTGTGACATTCCTGTTACCAACAGTCAGCTACTGTCAGCTCAAGTGCGTTCTCTAACGGCTGCAGAAAAGGTGCCTCAGGTGTGATCCCCGCCTCTCTGTAACAATGTGTGTGACATTCCTGTTACCAACAGTCAGCTACTGTCAGCTCAAGTGCGTTCTCTAACGGCTGCAGAAAAGGCGTCTCAGGTGTGATCCCGCCTCTCTGTAACAATGTGTGTGACATTCCTGTTACCAACAGTCAGCTACTGTCAGCTCAAGTGCGTTCTCTAACGGCTGCAGAAAAGGTGCCTCAGGTGTGATCCCCGCCTCTCTGTAACAATGTGTGTGACATTCCTGTTACCAACAGTCAGCTACTGTCAGCTCAAGTGCGTTCTCTAACGGCTGCAGAAAAGGCGTCTCAGGTGTGATCCCGCCTCTCCGTAACAATGTGTGTGCCATTCCTGTTACCAACAGTCAGCTACTGTCAGCTCATGTGCGTTCTTTAACGCCTGCAGAAAAGGCGTCTCAGGTGTGACCCCGCCTCTCTGTAACAATGTGTGTGCCATTCCTGTTACCAACAGTCAGCTACTGTCAGCTCATGTGCGTTCTCTAACGGCTTCAGAAATGGTGTCTCAGGTGTGATCCCCGCCTCTCTGTAACAATGTGTGTGACATTCCTGTTACCAACAGTCAGCTACTATCAGCTCAAGTGCATTCTCTAACGCCTGCAGAAAAGGTGTCTCAGGTGTGATCCCGCCTCTCTGTAACAATGTGTGTGACATTCCTGTTACCAACAGTCAGCTACTGTCAGCTCAAGTGCCTTCTCTAACGCCTGCAGAAAAGGCGTCTCAGGTGTGATCCTGCCTCTCTGTAACAATGTGTGTGACATTCCTGTTACCAACAGTCAGCTACTGTCAGCTCAAGTGCGTTCTCTAACGCCTGCAGAAAAGGCGTCTCAGGTGTGATCCCCGCCTCTCTGTAACAATGTGTGTGACATTCAGCAGCATGTTCAGATGTCTCCATTAGGGATGGTCAATAAGACGCAAATAATAAAAACAGGAATGCAAAAGGAACAAAAATAAAAGTCACACAGCGCATCATGCATCCTTTGTGTCGCATTTAGTGAAGCATATAGGCAATGAAAAGTATTCTTCACTGTCTCTGTGTAAACCCATGCTATGCGGTAACACACTGCATGCTGTGCGCTGGAGTACTGCAGTCTGTTGGAGAGCATCGCACTACATGCACTCTGAACATGGCATAGATTTTAAGGACACCCGAGGCGAAAATTAACTAATGAAAAACGATTGTATCTATCTTCCTTCTCCTAAAAAATGACTTTTTAAGACATTCCATAATTTTATTTTATGTTTAAATCTACTTTAAGTTTTAACTGTTTTATTGTTGTTGCTCAAAGACACATTCATTGAAGTATGCCAGAGCTAAAATCTATGAACTATTGACCATTTTTATCTCTTTCCTGCTCTCAGAAGCCATTTTCTGCTAGGAAAGTGTTTTATAGTTGGAATTTCTTATCAGTGAGGGTCACACTGTAGTCACTTCCTGTCTGAGTCCGGATTGAGTCAGCCACTTACATACCTGATATTTACCTCTTTCAGGCAGAGGAAAAAAAGGAACACAGCCTAGTTATTTGTGTGCTTGGCAATGTACATACCCATGTCTATCTCATCATGTCACTTGTCACCTCGGGTATCCTTTAACCCTCCTGGCGGTTTATTAAAATCCGCCAGGGGGCAGCAAAGCATTTTTTTTTCTTTTTCATGTAGTGAGACAAGGTCTCGCTACATGATAGCCGCTGCTCAGCAGCATCCCCCCAGCCCCTTCAAAAAACGGGATCTCCTAGAGGGCTTCCCCCATCGCCATGGCGACGGGCGGGATGATGTCAACGATGTCCTCGACGTCGTGACGTCAAAGGGGACTCCGATCCACTCCACAGCGCTGCCTGGCACTGATTGGCCAGGCAGCGCACGGGGTCTGGGGAAGGCAGGTGCGGCGCGACTGATAGCGGCGGCGATCGGATTGCACACGCAGCCAGCAAAGTGCTAGCTGCGAGCAAAAAAAAAAAAAATTATGCAAATCAGCCCAGTGGGGCCTGAGCGGTGCCTTCCGGGGGCATAGCCCGAGCTCAGCTCGGGCTTACCGCCAGGAAGGTTAACATTGCAGTGTGACTTTCTGCATTCCGATGCCCCCTTCAGGCTGCACCACAACATCGCGCTGTGAACGGGGCCTCAGTGTTTTTTATTGCTGTCTGGGTCACTGCTAAGTTGAGGAATGGTCCTGTATATGTTTAGTAGCTTTGTGATGTAATGTGTAAAAGTGTTTATGTCATATGAAGTGTATATTTACAGTGCTAAAGTATAGGAAGCAATGTTATATGAACAGGTATTGTGGGGTTTATTTACTTCTTGCTAGTTCAGTGTCTCCCTCTGGGAGCCGTCACACTGCACATCATCTTCCAGCGACCAGGAAACTGCTGAGTGCAAACCAAAAACTTTAAATATAATTATAAGTTAAGAATAATGCTGATGACTAACCTCTTCTGGCCTCTGTAACTGTGTCCTTCTCTTTACTTGTCCTCATCATGTCACCCTTCTCCATACACTGCTGATCACTCCTCACATATGTCTCCTCTTCTTCCTCTTTACTTGTCCTCATCATGTCACCCTCCTCCATAGATTGCTGATCACGCCTCACATACGCCTCTTCTTCTTCCTCTTTAATTTTCACCATCATGACACCCTCCACCATAGACTGCTGATCACTCCTCACATACGTTTCTTCTTCTTCCTCTTTAATTTTCACCATCATGACACCCTCCACCATAGACTGCTGATCACTCCTCACATACGTTTCTTCTTCTTCCTCTTTAATTGTCCTCATCATGTCACCCTCCTCCATAGACTGCTGATCACTCCTCACATACGTCTCTTCTTCTTCCTCTTTACATGTCCTCATCATGTCACCTGCCTTTATAGACTGCTGATCACTCCTCACATATGTATCTTCTTCTTCCTCTTTACTTGTCCTCATCATGTCACCCTCCTCCATAGACTGCTGATCACTCCTCACATACGTCTCTTCTTCTTCCTCTTTACATGTCCTCATCATGTCACCCTCCTCCACAGACTGCTGATCACTCCTCACATACGTCTCTTCTTCTTCCTCTTTACATGTCCTCATCATGTCACCCTCCTCCACAGACTGCTGATCACTCCTCACATACGTCTCTTCTTCTTCCTCTTTACTTGTCCTCATCATGTCACCCTCCTCCATAGACTGCTGATCACTCCTCACATATGTCTCTTCTTCTTCCTCTTTACTTGTCCTCCTCATGTCACCGTCCTCCACAGACTGCTGATCACTCCTCACATACGACTCTTCTTCTTCCTCTTTACTTGTCCTCATCATGTCACCCTCCTCCATAGACTGCTGATCACTCCTCACATACATCTCTTCTTCTTCCTCTTTACTTGTCCTCATCATGTCACCCTCCTCCATAGACTGCTGATCACTCCTCACATACGTCTCCTCTTCTTCCTCTTTATTCTTCACCATTATGTAACCCTCCTCCATAGACAGCTGATCACTCCTCACATACGTCTCCTCTTCTTCCTCTTTACTTGTCCTCATCATGTCACCCTCCTCCATAGACAGCTGATCACTCCTCACATACGTCTCTTCTTCTTCCTCTTTAACCTCAACACTTCCATGTAGAAGTTTTTCACCCTAAGAGCATAAAGTGAGAAATATTATAAAATGTGAACAGTTTGGTGTCTCTGGAGACGCTCAGTCCCACCTACCTGATAATGGTGGGGGGTGGTGTGACCTAGACAATCCTGGGAATAAAGAGGACCTGTAAATCTCTGTGGTGGGTTTCTGTTACTGGATACATCTGTAGGAAACACACACACTGACTGAGTACATTGTCTCTATGTGATTATCAGATGATGGGGGATCTAGGTGGACAATCCTGGGAATAAAGAGGACCTGTACATCTCTCTGGTGGGTTTCTAGTACTGGATACATCTGTAGGAAACACACTGACTGAATATATTGTCTCTATGTGTTTATCAGATGATGGGAGATCTAGGTGGACATTCCTGTGAATAAAGAGGACCTGTACATCTCTCTGGTGGGTTTCTGTTACTGGATACATCTGCAGGAAACACACACTGACTGAATACATTGTCTCTATGTGTTTATCTACCCAATATATAACAAGTATGTCCACCCCGATCTCTGCCCTGCCCAATATATAACAAGTATGTCCACCCCGACCTCTGCTCTGCCCAATATATAACAAGTACGCCCACCCCGACCTCTGCTCTGCCCAATATATAACAAGTATGTCCGCCCCGATCTCTGCCCTGCCCAATATATAACAAGTATGTCTACCCCGACCTCTGCTCTGCCCAATATATAACAAGTACGCCCACCCCGACCTCTGCTCTGCCCAATATATAACAAGTATGACCACCTCGACCTCTGCTCTGCCCAATATATAACAAGTATGTCCACCCCCACCTCTGCTCTGCCCAATATATAACAAGTATGTCCACCCCGACATCTGCTCTGCCCAATATATAACAAGTATGACCACCTCAACCTCTGCTCTGCCCAATATATAACAAGTATGTCCACCCCGACCTCTGCTCTGCCCAATATATATAACAAGTATGTCCACCCCGACCTCTGCTCCGCCCAGTATATAACAAGTATGTCCACCCCGACCTCTGCTCTGCCCAATATATAACATGTACGTCCACCCCGACCTCTGCTCTGCCCAATATATAACAAGTATGTCCACCCCGACCTCTGCTCTGCCCAATATATAACAAGTATGTCCACCCCGACCTCCTCTCTGCCCAATATATAACAAGTATGTCCACCCCGACCTCTGCTCTGCCCAATATATAGCAAGTATGACCACCCCGACCTCTGCTCCGCCCAATATATAACATGTATGTCCACCCCGACCTCTGCTCTGCCCAATATATAACAAGTATGTCCACCCCGACCTCTGCTCTGCCCAATATATAACAAGTATGTCTACCCCGACCTCTGCTCTGCCCAATATATAACAAGTATGACAGCCCCGACCTCTGCTCTGCCCAATATATAACAAGTATGTCCACCCGACCTCTGCTCTGCCCAATATATAACAAGTATGTCCCACCCCGACCTCTGCTCTGCCCAATATATAACAAGTATGACCACCCCGACCTCTGCTCCACCCAATATATAACAAGTATGTCCACCCCGACCTCTGCCCTGCCCAATATATAACAAGTATGCCCACCCCGACCTCTGCTCTGCCCAATATATAACAAGTATGTCCACCCCGACCTCTGCTCTGCCCAATATATAACAAGTATGACCACCCCGACCTCTGCCCAATATATAACAAGTATGTCCCCCCGACCTCTGCTCTGCCCAATATATAACAAGTATGTCTACCCCGACCTCTGCTCTGCCCAATATATAACAAGTATGTCCCCCCCCCCCCCCCCCCCCCGACCTCTGCTCTGCCCAATATATAACAAGTATGACCACCCCGACCTCTGCTCTGCCCAATATATAACAAGTATGTCTACCCCGACCTCTGCTCTGCCCAATATATAACAAGTATGTCCCCCCCCCCCCCCGACCTCTGCTCTGCCCAATATATAACAAGTATGACCACCCCGACCTCTGCTCTGCCCAATATATAACAAGTATGCCCCCACCCCGACCTCTGCCCTGCCCAATATATAACAAGTATGTCCACCCCGACCTCTGCCCTGCCCAATATATAACAAGTATGACCACCCCGACCTCTGCTATGCCCAATACATAACAAGTATGTCCACCCCGACCTCTGCTCTGCGCAATATATAACAAGTACGCCCACCCCGACCTCTGCTCTGCCCAATATATAACAAGTATGTCCGCCCCGATCTCTGCCCTGCCCAATATATAACAAGTATGTCTACCCCGACCTCTGCTCTGCCCAATATATAACAAGTACGCCCACCCCGACCTCTGCTCTGCCCAATATATAACAAGTATGACCACCTCGACCTCTGCTCTGCCCAATATATAACAAGTATGTCCACCCCGACCTCTGCTCTGCCCAATATATAACAAGTATGTCCACCCCGACCTCTGCTCTGCCCAATATATAACAAGTATGTCCACCCCGACCTCTGCTCTGCCCAATATATAGCAAGTATGTCCACCCTGACCTCTGCTCTGCCCAATATATAACAAGTATGTCCACCCCGACATCTGCTCTGCCCAATATATAACAAGTATGTCCACCCCGACCTCTGCTCTGCCCAATATATAACAAGTATGTCCACCCCGACCTCTGCTCCGCCCAATATATAACAAGTATGTCCACCCCGACCTCTGCTCTGCCAAATATATAACAAGTATGTCCACCCCGACCTCTGCTCTGCCCAATATATAACAAGTATGCCCCCCTCCCCCGACCTCTGCTCTGCCCAATATATAACAAGTATGTCTACCCCGACCTCTGCTCTGCCCAATATATAACAAGTATGTCCACCCCAACCTCTGCTCTACCCGATATATAACAAGTATGTCCACCCCAACCTCTGCTCTGCCCAATATATAGCAAGTATGTCCACCCCGACCTCTGCTCTGCCCAATATATAACAAGTATGTCCACCCCGACATCTGCTCTGCCCAATATATAACAAGTATGTCCACCCCGACCTCTGCTCTGCCCAATATATAACAAGTATGCCCCCCTCCCCCGACCTCTGCTCTGCCCAATATATAACAAGTATGTCTACCCCGACCTCTGCTCTGCCCAATATATAACAAGTATGTCCACCCCAACCTCTGCTCTGCCCGATATATAACAAGTATGACCACCCCCACCTCTGCTCTGCCCAATATATAACAAGTATGTCCACCCCGACATCTGCTCTGCCCAATATATAACAAGTATGACCACCTCGACCTCTGCTCTGCCCAATATATAACAAGTATGTCCACCCCGACCTCTGCTCTGCCCAATATATAACAAGTATGACCACCCCGACCTCTGCCCAATATATAACAAGTATGTCCCCCCGACCTCTGCTCTGCCCAATATATAACAAGTATGTCTACCCCGACCTCTGCTCTGCCCAATATATAACAAGTATGCCCACACCGACCTCTGCTCTGCTCAATATATAACAAATATGACCACCCCGACCTCTGTTCTGCCCAATATATAACAAGTATGTCCCCCCCCGACCTCTGCTCTGCCCAATATATAACAAGTATGTCCCCCCCAACCTCTGCTCTGCCCAATATATAACAAGTATGTCCCCCCCAACCTCTGCTCTGCCCAATATATAACAAGTATGTCCAAACCAAACTCTGCTCTGCCCAATATATAACAAGTATGTCCACCCCGACCTCTGCTCTGCCCAATATATAACAAGTATGTCCACCCCGACCTCTGCTCCGCCCAATATATAACAAGTATGTCCACCCCGACCTCTGCTCTGCACAATACATAACAAGTATGTCCACCCCGACCTCTGCTCTGCCCAATATATAACAAGTATGTCCACCCCGACCTCTGCTCTGCCCAATATATAACAAGTATGTCCCCCCCGACCTCTGCTCTGCCCAATATATAACAAGTATGACCACCCTGACCTCTGCTCTGCCCAGTATATAACAAGTATGGCCACCCCAACCTCTGCTCTGCCCAATATATAACAAGTATGTCCACCCCGACCTCTGCTCTGCCCAATATATAACATGTATGTCCACCCCGACCTCTGCTCTGCCCAATATATAACAAGTATGACCACCCCGACCTCTGCTCTGCCCAATATATAACAAGTATGTCCACCCCGACCTCTGCTCTGCCCAATATATAACAAGTATGACCACCCCGACCTCTGCTCTGCCCAATATATAACAAGTATGTCCACCCCGACCTCTGCTCTGCCCAATATATAACAAGTATATCCACCCCGACCTCTGCCCTGCCCAATATATAACAAGTATGTCCACCCCGACCTCTGCCCTGCCCAATATATAACAAGTATGTCCACCCCGACCTCTGCTCTGCTGCCCAATATATAACAAGTATGACCACCCCGACCTCTGCTCTGCCCAATATATAACAAGTATATCCACCCCGACCTCTGCCCTGCCCAATATATAACAAGTATGTCCACCCCGACCTCTGCCCTGCCCAATATATAACAAGTATGTCCACCCCGACCTCTGCTCTGCCCAATATATAACAAGTATGACCACCCCGACCTCTGCTCTGCCCAATATATAACAAGTATGTCCACCCCGACCTCTGCACTGCACAATATATAACAAGTATATCCATCCCGACCTCTGCTCTGCCCAATATATACCAAGTATGTCCACCCCCACCTCTGCTCTGCCCAATATATAACAAGTATGTCCCCCGACCTCTGCTCTGCCCAATATATAACAAGTATGTCCACCCCGACCTCTGCTCTGCCCGATATATAACAAGTATGCCCACCTCAACCTCTGCACTGCCCAATATATAACAAGTATGTCCACCCCGACCTCTGCTCTGCCCAATATATAACAAGTATGTCCACCCCGACCTCTGCTCCGCCCAATACATAACAAGTATGTCCACCCCGACCTCTGCTCTGCACAATACATAACAAGTATGTCCACCCCGACCTCTGCTCTGCCCAATATATAACAAGTATGTCCACCCCGACCTCTGCTCTGCCCAATATATAACAAGTATGTCCCCCCCGACCTCTGCTCTGCCCAATATATAACAAGAATGTCCACCCCGACCTCTGCTCTGCCCAATATATAACAAGCATGTCTACCCCGACCTCTGCTCTGCCCAATATATAACAAGTATGTCCACCCGACCTCTGCCCTGCCCAATATATAACAAGTATGTCCACCCCGACCTCTGCTCTGCCCAATATATAACAAGTATGTCCCCCCCGACCTCTGCTCTGCCCAATATATAACAAGTATGACCACCCCGACCTCTGCACTGCCCAATATATAACAAGTATGTCCACCCCGACCTCTGCTCTGCCCAATATATAACAAGTATGCCCACCCCGACCTCTGCCCAATATATAACAAGTATGTCCACCCCGACCTCTGCTCTGCCCAATATATAACAACTATGTCCACCCCGACCTCTGCTCTGCCCAATATATAACAAGTATGACCACCCCGACCTCTGCTCTGCCCGATATATATCAAGTATGACCACCCCGACCTCTGTTCTGCCCAATATATAACAAGTATGTCCACCCCGACCTCTGCTCTGCCCAATATATAACAAGTATGCCCACCCCGACCTCTGCTCTGCCCAATATATAACAAGTATGACCACCCTGACCTCTGCTCTGCCCAGTATATAACAAGTATGGCCACCCCAACCTCTGCTCTGCCCAATATATAACAAGTATGTCCACCCCGACCTCTGCTCTGCCCAATATATAACAAGTATGTCCACCCCGACCTCTGCCCTGCCCTATATATAACAGGTATGTCCACCCCGACCTCTGCGCCGCCCAATATATAACAAGTATGTCCCCCGACCTCTGCCCTGCCCAATATATAACAAGTATGTCCACCCCGACCTCTGCTCTGCCCAATATATAACAAGTATGACCACCCCGACCTCTGCCCAATATATAACAAGTATGTCCACCCCGACCTCTGCTCTGCCCAATATATAACAAGTATGTCCACCCCGACCTCTGCTCTGCACAATACATAACAAGTATGTCCACCCCGACCTCTGCTCTGCCCAATATATAACAAGTATGTCCACCCCGACCTCTGCTCTGCCCAATATATAACAAGTATGTCCCCTCCGACCTCTGCTCTGCCCAATATATAACAAGAATGTCCACCCCGACCTCTGCTCTGCCCAATATATAACAAGCATGTCTACCCCGACCTCTGCTCTGCCCAATATATAACAAGTATGTCCACCCGACCTCTGCCCTGCCCAATATATAACAAGTATGTCCACCCCGACCTCTGCTCTGCCCAATATATAACAAGTATGTCCCCCCCGACCTCTGCTCTGCCCAATATATAACAAGTATGACCACCCCGACCTCTGCTCTGCCCAATATATAACAAGTATGTCCACCCCGACCTCTGCTCTGCCCAATATATAACAAGTATGTCCACCCCGACCTCTGCACTGCCCAATATATAACAAGTATGTCCACCCCGACCTCTGCTCTGCCCAATATATAACAAGTATGCCCACCCCGACCTCTGCCCAATATATAACAAGTATGTCCACCCCGACCTCTGCTCTGCCCAATATATAACAACTATGTCCACCCCGACCTCTGCTCTGCCCAATATAGAACAAGTATGTCCACCCTGACCTCTGCTCTGCCCAATATATAACAAGTATGACCACCCCGACCTCTGCTCTGCCCGATATATATCAAGTATGACCACCCCGACCTCTGTTCTGCCCAATATATAACAAGTATGTCCACCCCGACCTCTGCTCTGCCCAATATATAACAAGTATGCCCACCCCGACCTCTGCTCTGCCCAATATATAACAAGTATGACCACCCTGACCTCTGCTCTGCCCAGTATATAACAAGTATGGCCACCCCAACCTCTGCTCTGCCCAATATATAACAAGTATGTCCACCCCGACCTCTGCTCTGCCCAATATATAACAAGTATGTCCACCCCGACCTCTGCCCTGCCCTATATATAACAGGTATGTCCACCCCGACCTCTGCGCCGCCCAATATATAACAAGTATGTCCCCCGACCTCTGCCCTGCCCAATATATAACAAGTATGTCCACTGTGGAAAGAATTTTATAATTAAATCTGTTAATCTTTATGTATACCCTGTATATCATGTAAATCCTGTGTAACCTATGTGACTATACAGACCACATGCACAAGATTAGATTATTGTGTTAGAATGACACTTTAAGTTAACCAAGGAGTTATCACAATAACACTGAATATATGTTTTGAACCATTCACTGTGTATAGCTTTCTATATTCCTTCACAGTAAGCCAGAACGACCTTCAGATCTCCCAGTGTCACTCTGTACCAAGCACGGGGCAGTGAGTTGAAAAGAACAGCCTAAAACCAGTTCTCTGAAAGTATGGGTGATTTTGAAGGACATAAGACAAGGAACTGATGTCAGAGGATTTCTTCTTCCTGTTGACTTTCATTTATTCATGAGGGACACAGAGGAAGAACGACTCCACCTAAAAGGAGGAACTGGACATGATGATTGGACTTTTAACAGAAAGAACTGCCCAAAGGGAGGAATATTTTATTATATTCATTAGGTTTAAAAGCCTCTGCGCACAGGAAGAGTTTGCTTTTTCTTGCTATGCAGGACCTGTGTAGTCATAGTGTCCATACTCATGCTGGCTGAGAAAACGCCCTTGTACAAGTGAATAAAGATTTCATTTTCATTGGCAACTGAATGGAGAAGTCTCATTGAGTAAGTTTATTTCCTTTAACATCTGGTCTGCATCGAACCGGAAAACCTATAGTCACAAAAACGTGAGACCCAGGAGCGCGTTTGCGACTGGCGAATCTGATAACAAGCTGGTGAAAGCCCACCGGGACGACGTTTCCTTTAAAAAGCAGGTGGCCAAACGCAACTGGAGCTCACGTCTTTGTGACGTACGGTTTATTTCGAACCGTGAGACTTCTTCAGCCAAGGTCGGTGAAATCGCCTGTTTAGGATTCTAAAACAAAGTTCTCGGGTGTCCTGAAAGCTTCTTAATTGTAAGTACTACCTTTTATTTCTGTAACTTCTCATACGCAGGGCTGCGCAAAATTAAAGTATAAGTATTGATGTGTTGTCATATTGTTTTGCATGACACAATCTGTGGTCAGTTTCCTAAGCTACTGTGTGCCTCAGCGGAATTGTAAGTTTTTGTAATAAGAACACAGCCGCGTAACAGGCAGTAATATCAGGAGTGGATATACTACCACCGATTGTGTCAGTACCTTAGTTGGAGGTGCCTCTCCTTAGAAGTTCAACGCACGGAAGTTGTGTCAGGTACCCCGTGCCCTAGTTAGAGGGCGGACAGGGGCTCCAGGTGACTACCAATCCTTCCATTAACAGGTGCGTGGACGGGGAGGTAAAGAGTGTGTCAAGGTACAAGCAAAATTATGGCCACTAATGATGAAGGTGTGTTTTTTAGGGTATCTGTATTCTGACAGCTGTAAAGAAACTTGTTTCTCAAATTAAAGGAGACTCTCAGGGTAATGTGATTTTAGAAAAGTAATATTGTTTAACAGAAGCTCAAAGATGGCTACTAGAGGTATAAATAGGAGGGGCCAAGTATAGAGAACAAAGACTTGGAGGAGGTACCATCTACTGTATGCCAAGTTCCCCGGGACCTTCCCCAAAACCAAACACAGCCCCTCCCACAAAAGGTGAATGGGACCTCCCAGACACATGAGGCGGAATATGGTATTAATGCATCAGACATAGATGAGCTATTGGATACAGTGATGAAGGTTTTTAGCAAATATAGAGGTATAGCTCCCCCTGCTGCTGAAACGACAGATTCCCCTTATGAACGGTGTAGGATTGCTGTACGTGAGGTTTTGACTGAAGGATTGTGCAAGTGTGTCACACAATATGTTGTGGATCATAGAATCTGCGGACCGAGTGATTTTCTAGAAAGCACCCGGCACCCTGTATGTGTGAAAGGGAAGAAAGTTGCTGCATATGTTTCTGATGGCAACAAGGAAAGTAATTGTTATAAGAATGGTGGTAACAGCCACACGCGCTCACAAAAGCGCAGATTTAAGGATTATGAAGGTTGCAAAAAACGCAGACAATGTTTTGAATGTGGGAAGGAGGGTCATCTGGTCCGACAGTGTCCTGAGAGACACCGAGGTCCGCAGTGACAAAGTATGGCTAAGGGTACTAATTTTGCCCTAGTTGAAGGCAAATGAGAAAGTGAATATATTGATGAAAATGGAATGTTACGTTGTGGTGTGTAAGATGTGAAGCTGGGAATTCTGAGCTCTGAAATCTAAATCACCAGAGCTCCCTGGGGAGTGTGCAGCAGAGGGGGAGGAGAGGGGCCTATAGGAGAAATCCACAAGTTATGAGCTGCTGTTTGTCTGTCTGTTTGTTGTTTGTGTAGTTGGTACAGTATACAGATGTCTGTACAAGTTTTATACTCTGTCTGTTTGATGTTTGTCTGAAGATTGAAAATTTAAAAGTGATTCTTACTGTTTGTCTGTAAATGTCGGTTATTTGAAATGTGTTTGTACTGTTGAATTCTGTGAAATTTGAGTGGAGTTTCTGTCTGGAATCTGTGAGAAGGTATGAGTTACGCCCACATTTCTGAGGAGGGGGCAAGAGGCTTCATGGACTATGAGTCCCAGCCTAGATGTGTGTTGGAGCAGAACGGAGTGATTTGAGAGAATGTATGCAGCAAGATGAAAGGTTTGTTTGCAAGAAGTTTATATATATATTTTGTGAAACCCAGAATGCGGGATAAAAAAAAAAAAAAAAAAAAAAAAATAAAAGAAAAAGAGAAACCCCGCAAATATTACTTTCAATTATAAGAGTAAATATGATGATTTTTGTTTTTGTTTCTGGGAACAATTGATTGCTGTATTGCTGTAGTATGTGGGTCATTGTCATCGACTGATTGACTGTTTTGATTGACATCTGATTAAATTTTTATAAATTGTGGGTATGTTAGAAGAAGTTCAGTAAAATGACTTTGATAGAGATATTTTGACCACAATGCCTTGTCTAATGGCGGACTGCAGAGAGGGATGCATGATTGTAGTTCTCTGCCAAGAGCCCAACCCCACCCCCACCAGCCCCACCCCACCCCCCACCAGCTCCATCCATCCATCCCCCCCCCCCTGCCTATGCTGCACAGCCAGTTTGCTTGGGCATTTACGTCTTCATTGTCCAAAAAGCTGCACCACCCTGGCCCCTGTACTTTTGTTTTCTGTGTTGTTTATTGACCAGAGGATGTTTCTCCCGTCCGTATCTGCGCGCAGTGACTTGTCCGCAAGGCAATTAACAAATCTTTGTGGATCAGTTCTATGTGCATAGGAGGGAATACACCAATGATTGTCCTGGTCTTACAGTAGTGAGCTGAAGAACATCGTGGAATAGATAAGCTTCTTTCTGCGTCTCTGCTCAAGCTGTGTGTTTATTACTTACCCTGTTATATGGGATTCCGTCCCCCACTGTTTTCACTACCAGCCTGTATGCTTTCCCATCATGCATATGTTTGCGGCTTGGTGGTGTCCGCAGGGTTTGGTGCCAGCAACTGAAGAGCCCACCTGTCCTACAGACCATGGATGTTATGCGGGCTCCCGCAGCACTGGCCATCCACTTGTGAGCAACCTCCCAGTCCCCTCATCTCCAGTGGCAACGGTTTGGCAGTCCTAACGTCTGCAACTACAGCTCCCTCTGCAGCTTTGCTGTCTCAGGCTTCACTTTGAGGTCACCCTGTATACTGCTGACCTACTAATTTTTTTTTATTGACTGATGTGATGTTTACACTGACTTGCAGTAATGACACATGGTTTTCTTTTTTGCACATGTGTCAACAGGAGGGATGGTGCGGTAACTAAGGGTGTGGTAACTAAACTAGAAAAACACCACATGGAAAAATTGTGATGCTTTGAGATGTTGTCCGCAGTTGTGAAACAAACAGGTGTCCTCTTTTTCAATACACAGGAATAGCTCCAGAGGAGGGGTGACTGACAGATAACCTGAGACATACCCGCAAGCACCAAACACTTACCCAGGCCCAATACCCACAGAAAAGGACAGGACAAGGTAACAAAGAAGGAGCATTGCCCTTCCCCAGGGTGGGAGGGCCCTTACCAAGTTCCTGAAGCCTAGATCCATCTGATTCACTGTAAAAGGGTGCCCCCTACCTGTCTCCAGGGAAGGAACATTTGCCTGAACTGGTCAAGAGGGGCCGAGGGTGAGAAATATATTAGCAGGTTGCTTCTCACCTATACGGCTGTTCTTGTTTAAAGCAGGATGAAGGAGGTAGAGGAGGGAAAGAGGGCACCCCCGCATATGAGTATAATGGATGTGGGTTTCTTTAAAACTCCAGTGGGAAAAGGAACCATAGTTGCTATGGTAACATTGGCCCTGATTGTGATCATAGTTGAAGGAATCACCTGGTTACAACTCCCTACCGACGAGACTTTAACTAGACAAGTTAGAAAACTAATCACACAAAGAACGTCCAAATATACTAACCACGGGTATGGGACAGGGGTGATCGACTTGAATGCAACCATCTCACCTGGTATGGACAATGTAGTGTTTAGGCTAAAGCCCGCTGAAATATTTGTGGATAAGTATGGAACTAACTACAATTTTTATTTGGGAGCAAGGGACAGACTACCCATATTGAGCTGGAAAGATGTGTGGAAGACTACTGATCCATCTGGGTGGGAGACATCGAGTACAAAGTTAGATCCCAAAGATATAAACCTGTACGACAGAATAAGCATCCAGAAAGTCGCAAATGAAGTTTGGATAATATTAAAAAGACCTGAGGCGACAGATACTGGCACATACGTGCTTGGGGTTACGATCCCAGGGACAGATCCCTATGTTATTATGACAATGACAATAACTGTTCGACCCGAACAAACCACTGAACGACCTCCATTGAACAGAAATGGCAGGCCAGACAAAAAGACTACTGACCCATCCCCATTGAACAGTGTTAACAGGATGGACGTGACTAGTAACAAGGTTTTAGTAAAGGGAGAGCAGCTACTCCCTAAGCTACTCCATCTATTAAACGAGGTAGAATACAGGGGGAATCTTTGGACCACTTTGGCAACTTTTACTGCAAATCAAATGAATGTGTCTGACTGTATTGTGTGTGCAGCGGCTAGACCGCAGATTGCTCTGGTACCAGTAGTGGCGAGTGGGACTGAATTAGAATGTATGATACAAAGTATGATAAGTGTGAATCAACCACGGAACTGTACTACAGAGAGAGTCCGTATGAAGGTACCAGGCACGCCACAGCGTGCATTTGCCACAGCCAGCAATCTTACGTGCTATAATAGATCTGCCCCCAGTAACCATCCAATGATCAAGTATTGTGGAGAAATAGTGGAGATAACCAATGATAAAGGGTTAAGCCTAGGAACAAAATGGCAGTTAGAAGATACTTGGTGGACTTGTGAACCCAACAAAGCAGAATCATCATTGCCACCAGAATGGAAAGGGTTGTGTGCCCCTGTCTGGATGATAGAACATGTCACTATATTGCCCTATGAGTCCTTTAAAATTTTGGTGGATAAAAAGGTACACCGGAGTAAAAGGGAGGCACCAAAAGGGAGTTTGGACCCATATGTATATATTGATGCAATAGGGGTCCCCAGAGGGGTGCCAGACGAGTTCAAGGCTAGGAACCAAATTGCTGCAGGGTTTGAGTCCATTTTCCTATGGCCAACAGTTAACAAAAATGTAGATTGGATTAATTACATTTATTACAATCAGCAAAGATTTGTTAATTATACTAGAGATGCTATCGAAGGTTTGGCAGAACAACTGAAAGCAACATCATTAACAGCATTGCAGAATAGAATTGCATTAGATATGCTGCTGGCAGAGAAAGGGGGTGTATGTGAATTTTTGGGGGAACAATGTTGTACCTACATTCCAGATAACACGTCCCCTGATGGAAAAGTGACAGTGGCTCTTCAGCAGTTAAAAGACCTATCTGAAGAGCTGAAACGAAACTCAGGTGTTTCAAACCCAATAACGGATTGGTTACAGAACTGGTTTGGAAGCTGGACTTCATTTTTTCAGAGTTTTGGTATCGCATTCCTAACTGTACTTATGGTTTTGTTCCTACTAGCCTGCTGTATTTTTCCAATGCTGAGAACATTTTTTGCAAGGTTGATAGATAAGCATATGAGTACTACTATGTATGCAGCCTTAGCACAGCATGATGAAGAAGCATACGGTGATTTGGGAGGAGATTATGATGGAATGCTGGAGGGAGATGGCCAGGCCAACGTGTGAGGCAATAACTCCAGCTCACGGCCAGAGCCTGATTTTTGTTTTTGATCATTTCACTTCTATGCCCTGATTTGCTGTAGTGCATACCCATTTGCAGCAAAGGGGAGTAGAAGGCTGTGTTTGCTTGAATCTCTAACCCCTGTAGTGGAGACACATTTGCAGATACCTGAGGTTTAAGTAAACATAAGCACAGAAATGTGAATGTAAATATTCCTTTTATACACATATGTAATCAAGCCACAACCCACAGTATTAATTATAAACAGGAGGGAAATGTGGAAAGAATTTTATAATTAAATCTGTTAATCTTTATGTATACCCTGTATATCATGTAAATCCTGTGTAACCTATGTGACTATACAGACCACATGCACAAGATTAGATTATTGTGTTAGAATGACACTTTAAGTTAACCAAGGAGTTATCACAATAACACTGAATATATGTTTTGAACCATTCACTGTGTATAGCTTTCTATATTCCTTCACAGTAAGCCAGAACGACCTTCAGATCTCCCAGTGTCACTCTGTACCAAGCACGGGGCAGTGAGTTGAAAAGAACAGCCTAAAACCAGTTCTCTGAAAGTATGGGTGATTTTGAAGGACATAAGACAAGGAACTGATGTCAGAGGATTTCTTCTTCCTGTTGACTTTCATTTATTCATGAGGGACACAGAGGAAGAACGACCCCACCTAAAAGGAGGAACTGGACATGATGATTGGACTTTTAACAGAAAGAACTGCCCAAAGGGAGGAATATTTTATTATATTCATTAGGTTTAAAAGCCTCTGCGCACAGGAAGAGTTTGCTTTTTCTTGCTATGCAGGACCTGTGTAGTCATAGTGTCCATACTCATGCTGGCTGAGAAAACGCCCTTGTACAAGTGAATAAAGATTTCATTTTCATTGGCAACTGAATGGAGAAGTCTCATTGAGTAAGTTTATTTCCTTTAACATCACCCCGACCTCTGCTCTGCCCAATATATAACAAGTATGACCACCCCGACCTCTGCCCAATATATAACAAGTATGTCCACCCCGACCTCTGCGCCGCCCAATATATAACAAGTATGTCCACCCCGACCTCTGCTCTGCCCAATATATAACAAGTGTGTCCACCCCGACCTCTGCTCTGCCCAATATATAACAAGTGTGTCCACCCCGACCTCTGCCCAATATATAACAAGTATGTCCACCCCGACCTCTGCTCTGCCCAATATATAACAAGTATGACCACCCCGACCTCTGCTATGCCCAATATATAGCAAGTATAACCACCCCGACCTCTGCTCTGCCCAATATATAACAAGTATGACCACCCCGACCTCTGCTCTGCCCAATATATAACAAGTATGACCACCCCGACCTCTGCTCTGCCCAATATATAACAAGTATGACCACCCCGACCTCTGCCCTGCCCAATATATAACAAGTATGACCACCCCGACCTCTGCTCTGCCCAATATATAACAAGTATGACCACCCCGACCTCTGCTCTGCCCAATATATAACAAGTATGCCCACCCCGACCTCTGCCCTGCCCAATATATAACAAGTATGTCCACCCCGACCTCTGCTCTGTGCAATATATAATAAGAATAACACACAATTACCTTTTCTAACAATGTCTCCCTCCACTTCCTGCAACTTCTCGTCTTGTTATGTCACATCACATCCTCTCTGTTGCTTTAATACTTCCTGTCTGCAAGGTTGCCATCTTGTGGTAAATGGGCAAACTGCAGCCTCTGGTTGTAGAATTACATGCACTCAGCCAGTGCATGCTCAGCTAAAAGTAGCTATACACTTCCCATTTACACTTGGGGCTTGATTCACTATAGTGTGATAATTGCTATCGTAGCACTTATCACGCGATCCGCCCTGCGCAGCGCTTTGTGAGCGTAAAAGATTACTTTGCGTGATAAGCGAAGGTTTGCGCGCGATCGTGCACATGAAACAAGTGTGTGGGAACCCTGTCCTCCTTGGGAATCCAGTCCCCCTGTCCCTCTTTCAGGACCGACAGACAGATCTGTGTAATATGTGTATACATAGCTCCCTCTGTCCCTCTTTCCTCCTCATGTGTCCCTCTTTCAGGGCTGATGTACAGATCTGTGTAATATGTGTATACATAGCTCCCCCTGTCCCTCTTTCCTCCTCATGTGTCCCTCTCTCAGGGCTGATGGACAGATCTGTGTAATATGTGTGTACATAGCTCCCCCTGTCCCTCTTTCCTCCTCATGTGTCCCTCTTTCAGGACTGATGGACAGATCTGTGTAATATGTGTATACATAGCTCCCTCTGTCCCTCTTTCCTCCTCATGTGTCCCTCTTTCAGGACTGATGGACAGATCTGTGTAATATGTGTATACATAGCTCCCTCTGTCCCTCTTTCCTCCTCATGTGTCCCTCTTTCAGGACTGATGGACAGATCTGTGTAATATGTGTTTACATAGCTCCCCTGTCCCTCTTTCCTCCTCATGTGTCCCTCTTTCAGGACTGATGGACAGATCTGTGTAATATGTGTATACATAGCTCCCCCTGTCCCTCTTTCCTCCTCATGTGTCCCTCTTTCAGGACTGATGGACAGATCTGTGTAATATGTGTATACATAGCTCCCTCTGTCCCTCTTTCCTCCTCATGTGTCCCTCTTTCAGGACTGATGGACAGATCTGTGTAATATGTGTATACGTAGCTTCCCTCTGTCCCTCTAATGTGTCCCTCTTTTAGGGCTGATGGACAGATCTGTGTAATATGTGTATGCATAGCTCCCCTCTGTCCCGCTTTCCTCTTCATGTGTCCCTCTTTCAGGACTGATGGACAGATCTGTGTAATATGTGTATACATAGCTCTTCCTGTCCCTCTTTCCTCCTCATGTGTCCCTCTTTCAGGATTGATAGACAGATCTTTGTAATATGTGCATACATAGCTCCCGCTGTCCCTCTTTCCTCCTCATGTCATGTGTCCCTCTTTCAGGACTGATAGACAGATCTACAGAACTGTGTAATATGTGTATACAGAGCTCCCTCTGTCCCTCTTTTCCCCTGATGTGTCCCTCTTTCAGGACTGATGGACAGATCTGTGTAATATGTGTATACAGCTCTCCCTGTCCCCCTTTTCTCCTTATTTGTCCCTCTTTCAGGACTGATGGACAGATCTGTGTATTATGTGTATACATAGCTCCCCCTGTCCCAGTGCTGGTCGTAATGGAGAAAGCTACGCTTACAGATCATTACGCGTAATTTTACGCTATTACGCATTACGAAATTACACTTACGGCATAGACATTCAATTTCGGTACATGTCCATAATTACGCATAGCACTTACGCAATTACGCGTAAGTATACCGTAATTCAGGTTCTTACGTTATAGGCTTACGCGTAAAATCCTACTAGCTATTAATGCGTAAGGTCATGCTGCCAAGCGGAAAAGTTGACGCATGGATCAATGTTAGGTAGCCGCCGACTTTAAGGGTTAATAGCAAAGCCCCCTTAAGTGCTAAGAGCCTCAAATTTGGAGAATATATTAAGGAGATCAGAAGGAATAAGAGGAAAAAATTTTTTTTCAAAAAGACCTTATAGTTTTTGAGAAAATCGATGTTAAAGTTTCAAAGGAAAAATATATACATTTAAAAACCCGCCGACTTTAACGGTTAATAGCAAAGCCTGCTTAAAATTTAGGAACACCAAATTCACACGGTATATTAAGGGGATCAGTGGGAATAAGAGGAAAAGATTTTTTTTCAAAAAGACCTTATAGTTTTTGAGAAAATCGATTTTTAAGTTTCAAGGGCGAAAATGTCTTTTAAATGCGGAAAATGTCAGTTTTTTTTGCACAGGTAACAATAGTGTTTTATTTTCATAGATTCCCCCAAGTGGGAAGAGTTTTACTTACTTTGTTCTGAGTGTGGGAAATATTAAAAAAAAACGACGTGGGGTCCCCCCTCCCAGACCTCTTTAACCCCTTGTCCCCTATGCAGACTGGGATAGCCAGAATGCGGATCACCGGCCGCGTGGGGCTCCGCACCCTGACTATACCAGCCCGCATGGTCCATGGATTGGGGGGTCTCGGAAGGGGAGGGGCAGCCAAGCTTTCCCCTCCCCCTCCAAGCCCTTGTCCAATCCAAGGACAAGGGGCTCTTCTCCACCTCCGATGGGCGGTGGAGGTGGAGGCCGCGATTTCCTGGGGAGGGGTTCATGGTGGCATCTGGGAGTCCCCTTTAAAAAGGGGTCCCCCAGATGCCCACCCCCCTCCCAGGAGAAATGAGTATAGAGGTACTTGTACCCCTTACCCATTTCCTTTAAGAGTTAAAAGTAAATAAACACACAAACACATAGAAAAAGTATTTTAATTGAACAAAAAACATAACCACGAAAAAAGTCCTTTAATATTCTTAATTAACCATTAATACTTACCTGTCCCTTTAAAAGCCAGTTCCCACGCAATATCCTCGGAAATATACTAATCAGTTACAATGTAACAAAGTTATTACAATGTAACAACTTTGTTACTTTGTAACACCACCGCACCCGACGTCACTCGCCGCTCACCCGCCGGCCGCCGCATACACGCTAGTCCCCGCCGGCTCCCGCCGTCCACTCCGCCCACACCTGTCACTCATATACATGCTGGCACCCATGGGTGCCAGCATGTATATAGGTGACATGTGGAAGAGGCGGGGAGGGCAGCGGAGCCGGCGGGGACTTAGCGTCCCTTCACCCGACAGAGCTCTGAGCTATATTAGCTCAGAGCTCTTGAAACCATCTTTGTATTTGGGCTCCAAGGAGCCCCATTGGTCCTTAGCAGACCAATGGGGTTCCTTCAAATCAGAAGGAACCCCATTGGTCTGCTAAGGACCAATGGGGCTCCTTGGAGCCCAAATACAAAGATGCTTAGAGAGCTCTGAGCTATAGCTCAGAGCTCTGTCGGGTCCTGCAGCACAGATGCGGCGGCGGCGGCGGTGAGTGACGTCGGGTGCGGCGTAGTTACAATGTAACAAAGTTGTTACATTGTAATAACTTTGTTACATTGTAACTGATTAGTATATTTCCGAGGATATTGCGTGGGAACTGGCTTTTAAAGGGACAGGTAAGTATTAATGGTTAATTAAGAATATTAAAGGACTTTTTTCGTGGTTATGTTTTTTGTTCAATTAAAATACTTTTTCTATGTGTTTGTGTGTTTATTTACTTTTAACTCTTAAAGGAAATGGGTAAGGGGTACAAGTACCTCTATACTCATTTCTCCTGGGAGGGGGGTGGGCATCTGGGGGACCCCTTTTTAAAGGGGACTCCCAGATGCCACCATGAACCCCTCCCCAGGAAATCGCGGCCTCCACCTCCACCGCCCATCGGAGGTGGAGAAGAGCCCCTTGTCCTTGGATTGGACAAGGGCTCGGAGGGGGAGGGGAAAGCTTGGCTGCCCCTCCCCTTCCGAGACCCCCCAATCCATGGACCATGCGGGCTGGTATAGTCAGGGTGCGGAGCCCCACGCGGCCGGTGCTCCGCATTCTGGCTATCCCAGTCTGCATGGGGGACAAGGGGTTAAAGAGGTCTGGGAGGGGGGACCCCACGTCATTTTTTTTTTATATTTCCCACACTCAGAACGAAGTAAGTAAAACTCTTCCCACTTGGGGGAATCTATGAAAATAAAACACTATTGTTACCTGTGCAAAAAAAAATGACATTTTCCGCATTTAAATAACATTTTCGCCCTTGAAACTTAAAAATCGATTTTCTCAAAAACTATAAGGTCTTTTTGAAAAAAAATCTTTTCCTCTTATTCCCACTGATCCCCTTAATATACCCTGTGAATTTGGTGTTCCTAAATTTTTTAAGCAGGCTTTGCTATTACCCGTTAAAGTCGGCGGGTTTTTAAATGTATATATTTTTCCTTTGAAACTTTAACATCGATTTTCTCAAAAACTATAAGGTCTTTTTGAAAAAAAATTTTTTCCTCTTATTCGTTCTGATCTCCTTAATATATTCTCCAAATTTGAGGCTCTTAGCACTTAAGGGGGCTTTGCTATTAACCCTTAAAGTCGGCGGCTTTTTTATATTATACGGGATCGTAATATTACGCGATTACGGCAGACTGTAATTTCAATGGGAGTTTACTGTCTTACGCGTAATTTGTTACGCGTAAAACGTAACCCTACGGTCTACGCGTAATTAATTACGCGTAATACCGTAACCTTACACGTAACGCTTACGGTGCATTTGTAGTGAATTACGATGCGTAATTACGCTAATGCGTAATTTCGGCCCAGCACTGCCCTGTCCCTCTTTCCTCCTCATGAGTCCCTCTTTAAGGACTGATGGACAAGTTTGCTATTGTGAGTGACCACGGGTAATGGCCGGGGAATCCTGGTTCGATTCCGGTCCGGAGTGGGAGCCTAAGAAATGGCTACCACCCCCGCACATCCAAGGAAGGCAGCAGGCATGGTATGCATGTCCTGAGGTAGTGACCAAAAATAACAATACAGGAGGACTTTCGAGGCCCTGCTGTATATGTGAATTGAATCAACTTTAAATCCTTTAACGAAAATCTGTTATGGAGGGCAAGTCTGATGATGCCTTCACTGCGACTCACCAGGTTGGTCACCTCCACAAGGAGGCGAGAATCTGTTATGGAGGGCAAGTCTGCCATTGTGAGTGACCATGGGTAATGGCCAGGGAATCAGGGTTCTATTCCGGTCCAGAATATGAGCCTGAGACCCATGCTGTATAAGTAATGTACCTGCCCTGACCATGCTTTGCAGACCAGGCATCTGTGGTCAGATGGACCCTTGAAACAGCACTAGACGAACCAAATCGAAAGCATTTGCCAAGAATGTGTTATTATGGAAGGCAAGTATGCCATTCATTCAACTGTGTGAAACTTTCTATGGTACTTTCTCAGTACCATGGTGACCACGGGTAATGGCCGGGGAATCCTGGTTCGATTTCGGTCCGGAGTTGGAGCCTAAGAAACGGCTTGGTAGCCACACATCCAAGGAAGGCAGCAGGCATGGCATGCACGTCCCGAGGTATTGACCTAAAATAAAAATACAGGAGGACTTTCGAGGCCATGATGTACATGTGAAATGAATCAACTTTAAATCCTTTAACGAGAATCTGTTTTGGAGGGCAAGTCTGATGGTGCCTTCACTGCGACTCACCAGGTTGGTCACCTTCTCAAAGGGCTGCATGATCCTGCATGCATTTCGCATCAGTGTCCAGTTGTTGGGCCACAACATCCCCATCTCCCCAGATTGTGTCCTTGTACTGTAATTTATACAATATCACTGGCTGCGCCACTTATTATGCACTCAAAAGTTCATAAATACCAAAGTCCTTATGGGAAAATCTGCCTATGAGTCCTATGAGTTCGCTGTGGGGGTATCCTTAGTATGAAGACAATAGGTAAAGCATTCCACTGCACTCTCATTTAGATTGCATGGACCTAAAAAACACACTGCACATCGCATGATCCTGCTTCAAATGTGCTCCTTTATCGCAAACGTGCTAGTGTGAACCGTGCCTGTACGCGTGCACACACCACCAACATCAAAGGGGCTCACCAGATTCTAGCCACCTCGGTTTTCAGGTGGGTCTCAGGCTCAAATCTGTGTCTCACTCGGTCCTTCAGTGAACCACAACATCCAGTACGGTAGAAAATATATTTAATCTTCATAAAACTTTAATATAAAACACAGTAAAACTCCTCATTGCGTAGTATATCTAAGCAATTAAATTCCACATCCGTGCTTCTCGCGCCAATCACCTACTTACAAGCTAAAAGATGAAAGTAGGCACATCTGACCGGTGGTGCTGGAGGTCCTGTGGAGCCAGCATATGGCTTCCCGGCGGCGTCCCGCACTACAAAAAGTGGGTTCACTGAACACAACAGGTAGGTATATGCAGTGATGAGGTGGGTTCACTGAACACAACAAATAGGTATATGCAGTGATGAGGTGGGTTCACTAACCATAACAGGTAGGTATATGCAGTGATGAGGTGGGTTCACTGAACACAACAGGTAGGTATATGCTGAGATGAGGTGGGTTCACTGAACACAACAGGTAGGTAAATGCAGTGATGAGGTGGGTTCACTGAACACAACAGGTAGGTAAATGCAGTGATGAGGTGGGTTCACTGAACACAACAGGTAGGTAAATGCAGTGATGAGGTGGGCTCACTGAACACAACAGGTAGGTATATGCTGAGATGAGGTGGGCTCACTGAACACAACAGGTAGGTATATGCAGTGATGAGGTGGGTTCACTGAACACAACAGGTAGGTAAATGCAGTGATGAGGTGGGCTCACTGAACACAACAGGTAGGTATATGCTGAGATGAGGTGGGTTCACTGAACACAACAGGTAGGTAAATGCAGTGATGAGGTGGGTTCACTGAACACAACAGGTAGGTATATGCAGGGCCGGCCTTAGGTTTCACAGCTCCCTGAGCGTAACCAGATTTTGGTGCCCCCCCCCCCCCCCGTCATCTCTTTGCGATCCCTCCATTTAGTGTATGTAGGCACCCCACCTTTGGTGTGTATATAGGCAGTTCCCCTCTTTTAGTGTATATAGGCAGACCCCCCCCCCTTTCACTGTATGTAGGCAGATCCCCCTTTAGTGTATATATAGGCGGTGGGTTCACTAAACACAACAGGTAGGTACATGCAGTGATGAGGTGGGTTCATTGAACACAACAGGTAGGTAAATGCAGTGATGAGGTGGGTTCACTAAACACAACAGGTAGGTATATGCAGTGATGAGGTGGGTTCACTGAACACAACAGGTAGGTATATGCAGTGATGAGGAGGGTTCACTCAACACAACAGGTAGGTATATGCAGTGATGAGGTGGGTTCACTGAACACAACAAGTAGGTAAATGCAGTGATGAGGTGGGTTCACTGAACACAACAGGTAGGTATATGCAGTGATGAGGTGGGTTCACTAAACACAACAGGTAGGTATATGCAGTGATGAGGTGGGTTCACTGAACACAACAGGTAGGTATATGCGATGAGGTGGGTGCACTAAACACAACTGGTAGGTAGGTATATGCAGTACTGGGTATTACAATGTGCACCTGTCACACAGGTAGTCACTGAATGTGCTGGGCCTGGCTGGCAGTGGCACACACACAGTATGAATTAGCAAGGCTGTCTATGCAACACAAGTGTCAGTGGGACACACAGAGAAAAAAAAAATGATCACAAAAACAAGATTAGCTCTCAAAAGAGCTGTTGTGAGGTGCTATTTTAGCAATAACAATCAGCCAGGAGCAAGCTGACAAGAGCCTAACTAATCTTTCCCTATGAGAGTCTGCCAGCAGCTGTCCCTTCTCTCACTATTGCAGGGACACGAGTGAGTGTAATGGCCGGTGGAGCCTGCCTTATATAAGGGGAGGAGTGACTCCAGGAGAGAGTGTAGCCTGATTGTCTACAATGTGCCTGCTGACTGTGATGTAGAGGGTCAAAGTTGATACTAATGGTGCACTATGGGGGCGAACCGAACTTCCGCAAAAGTTCGCCTAACATGGCGAATGCCAACCACTGGAACTTCGCCTGGAACCGTTCGGGCCATCTCTACTCCTCATGTGTCCCTCTTTCAGGACTGATGGACAGATCTGTGTAATATGTGTATACATAGCTCCCTCTGTCCCTCTTTCCTCCTCATGTGTCCCTCTTTCAGGGCTGATGGACAGATCTGTGTAATATGTGTATACATAGCTCTCTCTGTCCCTCTTTCCCCCTCATGTGTCCCTCTTTCAGGACTGATGGACAGATCTGTGTAATGTGTGTATACATAGCTCCCCTGTCCCTCTTTCCTCCTCATGTGTCCCTCTTTCAGGATTGATGGACAGATCTGTGTAATATGTGTATACATAGCTCTCTCTGTCCCTCTTTCCTCCTCATGTGTCCCTCTTTCTGGACTGATGGACAGATCTGTGTAATATGTGTATACCGTACATAGCTCCCCATGTCCCTCTTTCCTCCTCATGTTTCCTTCTTTCAGGACTGATGGACAGATCTGTGTAATATGTGTATACATAGCTCCCTCTGTCCCTCTTGTGTCCCTCTTTCAGGACTGATGGACAAATCTGTGTAATATGTGTATACATAGCTCCCTCTGTCCCTCTTTCCTCCTCATGTGTCCCTCTTTCCTCCTCATGTGTCCCTCTTTCAGGACTGATGGACAGATCTGTGTAATATGTGTATACATAGCTCCCTCTGTCCCTCTTTCCTCCTCATGTGTCCCTCTTTTAGGACTGATGCACAGATCTGTGTAATATGTGTATACATAGCTCCCCATGTCCCTCTTTCCTCCTCATGTGTCCCTCTTTCAGGACGGATGGACAGATCTGTGTAATATGTGTATACATAGCTCCCTCTGTCCCTCTTTCTTCCTCCTGTGTCCCTCTTTCAGGACTGATGGACAGATCTGTGTAATATGTGTATACATAGCTCCCCTCTGTCCCTCTTTCCCCCTCATATATCCCTCTTTCCCCCTCATGTGTCTCTCTTTCAGGACTGATGGACAGATCTGTGTAATATGTGTATACATAGCTCCCCCTGTCCCTCTTTCCTCCTCATGTGTCCCTCTTTCAGGACTGATGGACAGATCTGTGTAATATTTGTATACATAGCTCCCCTGTCCCTCTTTCCTCCTCATGTGTCCCTCTTTCAGGACTGATGGACAGATCTGTGTAATATGTGTATACATAGCTCCCTCTGTCCCTCTTTCCTCCTCATGTGTCCCTCTTTCAGGACTGATGGACAGATCTGTGTAATATGTGTATACATAGCTCCCCCTGTCCCTCTTTCCTCCTCATGTGTCCCTCTTTCAGGACTGATGGGCAGATCTGTGTAATATGTGTATACATAGCTCCCCCTGTCCCTCTTTCCTCCTCATGTGTCCCTCTTTCAGGACTGATGGACAGATCTGTGTAATATGTGTATACATAGCTCCCTCTGTCTCTCTTTCCTCCTCATGTGTCCCTCTTTCAGGACTGATGGACAGATCTGTGTAATATGTGTATACATAGCTCCCTCTGTCTCTCTTTCCTCCTCATGTGTCCCTCTTTCAGGGCTGATGGACAGATCTGTGTAATATGTGTATACATAGCTCCCCCTGTCCCTCTTTCCTCCTCATGTGTCCCTCTTTCAGGACTGATGAACAGATCTGTGTAATATGTGTATACATAGCTGCCCCTGTCCCTCTTTCCTCCTCATGTGTCCCTCTTTTAGGACTGATGGACAGATCTGTGTAATATGTGTATACATAGCTCCCTCTGTCCCTCTTTCCTCCTCATGTGTCCCTCTTTCTGGACTGATGGACAGATCTGTGTAATATTTGTGTATACATAGTTCCCCTGTCCCTGCTTCCCCCTCATGTGTCCCTCTTTTAGGACTTAAAGACAGATCTGTGTAATGTGTGTATACATAGCTACCCATGTCCCTCTTTCCTCCTCATGTGTCCCTCTTTCAGGACTGATGGACAGATCTGTGTAATATGTGTATACATAGCTCCCCCTGTCCCTCTTTCCTCTCTATGTGTCTCTCTTTCAGGACTGATGTATAGATCTGTGTAATATGTGTATACATAGCTCCCTCTGTCCCTCTTTCCTCCTCATGTGTCCCTCTTTCAGGACTGATGCTCAGATCTGTGTACTATGTGTATACATAGCTTCCCCTGTCCCTCTTTCCTCCTCATGTGTCCATCTTTCAGGACTGATGGACAGATCTGTGTAATATGTGTATACATAGCTCCCCCTGTCCCTCTTTCCTCCTCATGTGTCCCTCTTTCAGGACTGATGCACAGATCTGTGTAATATGTGTATACATAGCTCCCCCTGTCCCTCTTTCCCCCTCATGTGTCCCTCTTTCAGGACTGATGGACAGATCTGTGTAATATGTGTATACATAGCTCCCCCTGTCCCTCTTTCCTCCTCATGTGTCCCTCTTTCAGGACTGATGGACAGATCTGTGTACTATGTGTATACATAGCTTCATCTGTCCTTCTTTCCTCCTCATGTGTCCCTCTTTCAGGACTGATGGGTAGCTATGTATACACATAGTACACAGATCTGAGCATCAGTCCTGAAAGAGGGACACATGAGGAGGAAAGAGGGACAGGGGGAGCTATGTATACACATATTACAAAGATCTGTCCATCAGCCCTGAAAGAGGGACACATGAGGGGGAAAGAGGGACAGGGGGAGCTATGTATACACATATTACACAGATCTGTCTTTAAGTCCTAAAAGAGGGACACATGAGGGGGAAAGAGGGACAGAGGGAGCTATGTATACACATATTACACACATCTGTCTTTAAGTCCTAAAAGAGGGACACATGAGGGGGAAAGAGGGACAGGGGGAGCTATGTATACACATATTACACAGATCTGTCCATCAGTCCGGAAAGAGGGACACATGAGGAGGAAAGAGGGACAGAGTGAGATATGTATACACATATTACACAGATCTGTCCATCAGTCCTGAAAGAGGGACACATGAGGAGGAAAGAGGGACAGAGGGAGCTATGTATACACATATTACACAGATCTGTCCATCAGTCCTGAAAGAGGGACACATGAGGAGGAAAGAGGGACAGAGGGAGCTATGTATACACATATTACACAGATCTGTCCATCAGTCCTGAAAGAGGGACACATGAGGAGGAAAGAGGGACAGACAGAGCTATGTATACACATATTACACAGATCTGTCCATCAGTCCTGAAAGAGGGACACATGAGGAGGAAAGAGGGACAGAGGGAGCTATGTATACACATATTACACAGATCTGTCCATCAGTCCTGAAAGAGGGACACATGAGGGGGAAAGAGGGATATATGAGGGGGAAAGAGGGACAGAGGGGAGCTATGTATACACATATTACACAGATCTATCCATCAGTACTGAAAGAGGGACACATGAGGGGGAAAGAGGGATATATGAGGGGGAAAGAGGGACAGAGGGGAGCTATGTATACACATATTACACAGATCTATCCATCAGTACTGAAAGAGGGACACATGAGGGGGAAAGAGGGATATATGAGGGGGAAAGAGGGACAGAGGGGAGCTATGTATACACATATTACACAGATCTGTCCATGTCCCTCTTTCCTCCTCATGTGTCCCTCTTTCAGGACTGATGGACAGATCTGTGTAATGTGTGTATACATAGCTACCCATGTCCCTCTTTCCTCCTCATGTGTCCCTCTTTCAGGACTGATGGACAGATCTGTGTAATATGTGTATACGTAGCTCACCCTGTCCCTCTTTCCTCCTCATGTGTCCCTCTTTCAGGACTGATGGACAGATCTGTGTAATATGTGTATACATAGCTCCCCTGTCCCTCTTTCCTCCTCATGTGTCCCTCTTTCAGGACTGATGGACAGATCTGTGTAATATGTGTATACATAGCTCCCCCTGTGCCTCTTTCCTCCTCATGTGTCCCTCTTTCAGGACTGATGGACAGATCTGTGTAATATGTGTATACATAGCTCCCCCTGTCCCTCTTTCCTCCTCATGTGTCCCTCTTTCAGGACTGATGGACAGATCTATGTAAATATATGTATGTTATCTACTAAAAAATGTATTTAACCACATAAGGACCGCAGTCTTTTCACCCCTTAAAGTGGACCCAAATTAAAAATACAAGATTTCAGAAATAAAATCTATTTTCTAAATTATAATAATAAATAAAACACTGTGAGATATATATGGGTGGGTATGGTCCAAACCAAACAAAAATAATAATAAATAGCAGCCTTTTTTCAGCTGCATGATGACAAATATAAAATATTTTACATTTATTGGAGGAACCCCTCCCTTCCTTTCAAATTGCCGGGATTTTTCCGGCAAACTGGTGGAGTAGGTGGTGTCCAGCAAAGGAGGAATTGCTAATAACTGCCACCTGTATAACCCTAGTTATGAAAAGAGAAGGGTGAAAAGCATGCACTGAAATGCTCATAGGTTTGAATGAGTGTTTATTTATCTTTGTATGTGTCAGAGTGGTGCAACTAAATATTTTTAATTAAAAAAATGTTTGGTTTGGGTCCGCTTTAAGGACCGGAGTCTTTTTTTCCATTCAGACCACTGCAGCTTTAACGGTTTATTGCTCGGTCATACAACCTACTATCTAAATGAATTTTACCTCATTTTCTTGTCACTAATACAGCTTTCTTTTGGTGCTATTTGATCGCTGCTGCAATTTTTAGTTTTTATTATATTTATAAAAAAAATACATGAATTTTGTCAAAAAAAAAAATTTTTTTAACTTTCTGTGATAAAATTTGTCAAAGTAACATTTCTATATACATTTTTGTCCAAATTTATTGTGCTACATGTCTTTGATAAAAAAACAAAAAAACATTCAGTGTATATTTATTGGTTTGGGTAAAAGTTATAGCGTTTACAAACTATGGTGTCAAAAGTGAATTTTCCCAGGCTATCTCCAGCTCAGAGGGATGCCTTATATACGCCTCTTACCCGTGACGAAATTTACACAGCAATTGCAAGCTCGCCATGCAAAGAGGCCCCAGGGCTGGATGGGACGCCTATAGAGATCTATAAAAGGTATAATGAAAACATAGCTCCGCCTCTGCTGCAGACCTTTAACCTCCTTGCCGGTTATCCCGAACTCAGTTCGGGGTAACCTGCGCAGGAGGATATCTCAGGCCCCGCTGGGCCGATTTGCATAATTTTTTTTTCCTACACGCAGCTAGCACTTTGCTAGCTGCGTGTAGTACGCGATCGCCTCCGATTCGCCGCTACCCGCCGCACCGCGCCCCCCCGCCCCAGACCCCTGCGCAGCCTGGCCAATCAGTGCCAGGCAGCGCTAAGGGGCGGATCGGGATTCCCTCTGACGTCCGTCATCCCGCCCCGTCGCCATGGCGACCGGGGAAGCCCTGCAGGAAATCCCGTTCTGAACGGGATTTCCTGCTTACTCTGATCGCCGAAGGCGATTGGAGTAGGTGGGGGGATGCCGCCGCTCAGCGGCTATCATGTAGTGAGCACTGTGCTCGCTACATGATTTAAAAAAAAAGAAAAGTGCGGCGCTGCCTCCTTGCCGGATTTTTTAGACCGGCAAGGAGGTTAATGAAGCCTTTGAGAAAGGTTCTCTCCCCGATTCCATGAGAGAGGCTTTGATTGTTCTTCCCAAACCCGGCAGGGACCCCCTTGTGTTGTGACTTCTATCACCCAATTTCACATTTAAAGGATACCGGAGGTGACATGTGACATGATGAGATAGACATGGGTATGTACAGTGCCTAGCACACAAATAACTATTGCTGTGTTCCTTTTTTTCTTTTTCTATCTGAAAGAGTTAAATATCAGGTATGTAAGTGTCTGACTCAGGAAGTGACTTCAGTGTGACCCTCACTAATAAGACATTCCAACTACAAAACACTTTCCTAGCAGAAAATGGCTTCCGAGAGCAGGACAGAGATAAAAAGGGTCAATAGTTCATATATTTTAGCTCTGGCATATTCAATGAATGTGTCATTCAGCAAAAACAATAAAACATTTAAAACTTAAAAAGCAGATTTAAACATAAAATAAAACTGTGGAAAATCTTAAGTCATTTTTAGGAGAAGGAAGATAGATACAATCGTTTATTTCATGAATTATTTTTCGCCTCGGGTGTCCTTTAGTGGAACTAACCTTAACTTTTCACTATATCTATTAGGTAAATATACCAATAAATATGGGTGTTTTTAAAATCTTTTTTTAAAAAACATATTAGAAAAGAAGTTATGCAAAAACAGAAGCCGTAGCCACGCCCCCCAAGCTTCTGCTGCCGCGGCATGGCCCCATCATGCACAGCGTGCTCTTTCTCTTGTCGGATCTCTATGTGGCTGCAGTGTAGTTAACTGATATCACGTGATGCTTCCTCCTGAAGCATCACGTCACGTCATTTGCAAGTGCCGGTGTAATGTCAGCAATTGCAGCCCTGCACGTTTTGCAGCCCCGCATGCGCAGAAGGAGCCTGCGTCCCATTAAGTTGTGCAGCCACATAAAACGTCCTAAATATCTCCGCTTCCGCACCACGTACACCCCCGAAATTTTCAGGGGAGGGAGGGGACCCCCAGATCTAGCTCTGTGCCGAATTGCAGCCCCCGAGCCCCGCTGGTTCCCGAGACTGATTGCAGCAAACCTATCTCGGGAACTAGCGGGGCTCGGGGGCTGCAATTCGACACAGAGCTAGATCTGGGGGTCCCCTCCCTCCCCTGAAAATTTCGGGGGTGTACGTGGTGCGGAAGCGGAGATATTTTAGGTAAATAATGTCTAACTTCCCACTGAGCATGCGCGATACTCAGTGAGGAAGGCTGCTTCCGGGCTGCAATATCTGACATTACACCGGCTTCTTTCTGTAGTTCCCTTTCTGTAGTTCCCGGGTGGAGGTGCTGTGGGCTGAAAAAATACAAGAGGTTTGTGGCTAACAGTACAGCCTCCCTGGATCTGTTTATGTGTCATTCCCCTGGACTGGGGAGGGGGAAGGGCCGGTGTGCACTCTCTTCCTGTCGGGTCTCTCTGGAGTTTACAAACCCGCTCAAGCATAGCAGCTTATGCTGCTTTCTCCCTGGGCTGGAGTGGACAGACACGCAGAGGGAACAGCCAGGATATCGCAGCTTCAGCCCTGCAGATAGTGTGATGCTCTCCCCCCTCGAGTAAAGTTCAAAGGCTGAGGCTGCCGGTGGTAAAGTGTTTTTTTTTTCTTCCAAAGCTAGCTAGGAAGGAGGGGAGAGGGGGTTGACAGAGTGTGTGTGTGCATGTGTCATTGACATTTTGTGTGTGAGCGTCTGTGTGTGTGTGCCAGAGAGAGAAAGCATGTGTGTACACTATATGTGTATGTGGGTGCCAGAGTGTCTGTGTGTCCATAGTGGGTGTGCCAAAGAGAGAAAGTTGTGTGTACAGTTTTTATATGTGTGTGTCCACAATGTGTGTTTGTGTATGTCTGTGTGCACAGCATGTATATGAGCGTTCCAGAGTGTGTGTCCATAGTGTGTGTGTGTGTGTGTGTCAGAAAGAAAAAGTGTGTGTGCTGTGTACAGTTTGTATGTGTCCACAATGTGTGTTTGTGTCTGTGTGCACAGCATGCGTATGTGTGTCTGTCCACAGTGTGTGTGTGTATATGTGCGCCAGAGTGTTTGTGTCTGTATGTGTACAGCGTGTGTGTGTGTGTGTGTGTACAGTGTGTGTGTATGTTTGTCTTTGTGTCCATTATGTGTGCGCCAGTGTGTGAGCTTGTGTTTTTTTGTGTGTAAAGGCATGTTTTCTGGGGATGGGGGAGATGAGGGTATTGCCCAGGCTGGGGCAGATTGGCAGAAGTGCCCTGGGGGGGGGGGGGGGGGGGAAGTAGTCCATATAAGAGGTAGGCTTTATGGGGGGGGGGGCAGTCTTTTCTAGGCTGCAAGTGGACTTTTTATAGGGTCTATGACCTAAGCTTGTCCCCCACTGCTCCGGGATTCCTCCTGCCTACACGTGTGCCCCACGTGGTTTCCTAGTAAGGTCGTGTGTGTGTATGGAGAGGGGAATGCGCCCGGAGCAGCGGAGGGACAAGCGGAGGCCGCGGACAGGTAATGTATTGTTACACTGGGCACATACTTTATTAGGAGGGACATTGCCGGGGCTATTACAGTATTTATAAAGTGCCGACGTATTACGCAGTGCTATACAGAGTATATTGTCACAAACTGTCCCTCAGAAGGGCTAATCACAATCTAATCCCTACCATAGTCATATGTCTGTGTGTATTGTGTAGTGCATATATATGTTTTTGGGATGTGGGAGGAAATCTAAGTGCCGGGGGAAACCCACATAGACACAGAGAACATACAAACTCCATGCAGATTGTGCCCTGGCTGGGATTTGCACCGGGGACCCAGTGCTGTAAGACGAGAGCGCTAACCACTATGCCACCTTGCTTCCCCAAATCTTGGCTTATAAATCCTGGCTTTCAAATCTTATGGAGTTGTTTTCTGTTGTAATATGTGGTGGTCGTTGGTGAATTTTTTTATTAATTGTAAGTTGCTAGGTCTCGTGTGTGGGAGACAACTTGCATTTCATAACTGATATAGATATGTGCGTTGTGTAAAGCTGGCCATACATCTGGAAACTTGGCAGTCAATCGACCATCTGATTCCACTATTCTAATCGAATGAAGATTGGTGCCACTAAGCATGTCCAATTGACGATGCAACCATTTTTGAGTTACTTGTATTCAGTGTTCTCCCCAGGATCAATCAGCCGGGCGGAGCGCCCGGGTAAGATAAGTTACCGCCCGGCTGATGAAATCGCTGTCACCGCTAGCCGCACTCTTCACTGACAAGTACCCGGCTGTCAGGATGTGCTTCTTCCCCTCTGCACACGAGATCTCGTGCTTCCCGGCGAGCTCCTGCACTGATTGGCTCAGCGCATGGTAAGAGGTGTGACCATGGCGCTAGCTGCCGAATGTCACTGCAGAGGCTCATGACTGTGTAAGTGTAAGCTGTGTGGGGATGTGCTGGGCAGAGACTAGAGGCAGGCAGAGCGCAATCATTGACCGTCTGAACGTGTTAATTTATGTGCACGAAGTTCAGTGCATAAAGCGGGACGGAGCAGTGCGGCAGTCTGTGATTCATAGAACAAGGGTCATAGGGGAGCTGACAGCAGGACTGAGCAGTGTGGTGGGCTGTAATTTATAGCAGGAGGATCCTGAGCAGGTCATGGTGAGAGATAGAATGCTGTCTGGAGTCAGCCACAATGTAAACTGCAGACAGAACTGTGTGAGAGCCCGTGGCTGTGGAAGCACATAGCTCTCTTGTTCTATATGTGTGCTTGTGCTGTGAAAGTCCTGTGTCCTGTGAAAGTCCAGACTGCAATCCTTCATTAATAAATCGCTCCTGGACTCCTATGGGTCTGTTCTGCCTATGCAAGCCAGGGAGGAGCTGATAAATATTACAGAGTGTGAGACCCCGAGATGGTTCCTTGTCCATTAGCAGCAGCCAGTCATGTTCCCTCAATCCACTAGAAACACAATGTGAAGCATCTAGTATGAACCCCTCACCCACATCAGCTGCACCAAGGGTGAGATCTCCCTCCCCACCTGATAGCTGTCAGTGGTATTATCTCCACATCCAGTAGCACACGGCGCAAGCTTCTCTCACACCTAGTATTACTCAGGGTGATCAAAATACCCCACCTGACACTTTTTGTGATCCTCTACACACACACCCTTGTCCCAACTCCCCAGCCACAACCCCCCCCCCCCCCCGGCGTGACCCCGTCCCTTCTCCACTCATGTGTCCTTACTTCCCCACCCGTCTACTTTTTCATGCCACCTGGCTGGAAAAAATTTCTGGGGAGAACACTGGTATTGATCAGCTCAATGTGGTGCACAGTAGAAATGTAGTGAGATATTGTGATGACAAACATGACGGAACCCCCGGGGATGGCCCCCCTCCCCTAGTGTAAAATGTGCCCAGTGCGGTATTCTGACAGTTGAGGAATAACTACAGAGGATAGACAAAATACAGAGAAGAAAAATGACAGGCTGGAAAACACAGGCAAACATTCATACACAGGCGCAGCCAGATGACATCACTGTAAATGTAACTGTACACTATCACAGGCTAATTTGCATACGGCACGGTGATTGGAGGAAGGAGCTGCTTGAGGAGGGAGGGATGTGGAGGAAGTAGAAATCAGCTGGATGGCACTGTAAACTTGCCAACCAACATATGGCTCCACACTGCACTAGAATACAGTAACAGAAATTAGGACATCTGACAGGTATATTACAGCAAACATATATTTTTATTTATTAAAGCAGTATTATGCAACACATCAGATATTTTTTACAGTATCAAATTTTAAGGTCATAGCAGTAGGAGAACAGAGGCGCCAGCAGGATAAAAGTGGATAAAAACTTTAAAATTTGCTGGGAGGAAGTGGTGGACTTACCTCCATAAAGCAGACACGAAAGACTGTCTGAATAGTAGTCACATTTATTAATTAGTACCCCAAAACAGTGCAACGCGTTTCGCAGGCCCAGCCCGCTTCATCAGGCAATAAAAATGGGGACAAGACAGAATTTCAGCAATAGCAGGTGTAGCGCCTCAGAGGCGCTACACCTGCTATTGCTGAAATTCTGTCTTGTCCCCATTTTTATTGCCTGATGAAGCGGGCTGGGCCTGCGAAACGCGTTGCACTGTTTTGGGGTACTAATTAATAAATGTGACTACTATTCAGACAGTCTTTCGTGTCTGCTTTATGGAGGTAAGTCCACCACTTCCTCCCAGCAAATTTTAAAGTTTTTATCCACTTTTATCCTGCTGGCGCCTCTGTTCTCCTACTGCTATACCGTGTCCACCCCTGGTGGAGGGGTGATCTACCCCCTTTCGCATCTACAGAGAGCGACTTCTTATCCCTGAGTGAGGACAGGTCTAATCTCCTCACCTGCCTATACAGTGGTTGCCTGTGTGGTAACCCATGTTTGTGAGTATAATTTTCTCACGATAACCTTTACTTCATTTATGCTTAACATACTACACTATATTGGGCTCTCGGTTTCTCTACTCTTTAAATTTTAAGGTCAGTTCCCCTTTAAAGAGAACCCGAGGTGAGTTCTAAGAATGCTAACAGCACACAGAGGCTGGGTCTGCCTATACTGCCCAGCCTCTGTTGCTATCCCAATCCCCCCTAAGTTCCCCCTTCGCTCTGCTATGCCCCATAAATCAGTGGAGCCGTGCCGGCTGTTTACTTCTGTAAGTGTCCGTCTCGGCTGCTCCCCCGCCTCTTCCATAGCTCGGACCCCTGCCTGTGTCCCTTCCCTCCAATCAGCGGGGAGGGACGCAGGCAGGGACCAGAGCTATGGAGGAGGCGGGGCAGCAGCGAGCCTGACACTTACAGAGTTAAGCAGCCGGCTGCGACACGCTGTGTCGACAGCTCAGCTGATTATTTATGGGGCATAGCAGAGCGAAGGGGGAACTTAGGGGGGATTGGGATAGCAACAGAGGCTGGGCAGTATATGCAGACCCAGCCTCTGTGTGCTGTTAGCATTGTTAGAACTCACCTCGGGTTCTCTTTAACCACGAATATTAAAATTCTTGCCAAATGACTGGCTATCAGATTTCACTCAGTCACTAGTTCACTATGACCAAACTTGTTTCATGCCTGATTAACCCACACAGCTAGGAATATATGACGGTTAATGACCAACATTCAAACCAAACACTTAGACAGTGGATCCCGGGTAGTGGTCTCCCTTGATATGGAGAAAGCTTTTGATATGGATGAGTGGCCCTATCTCATGGCGGTCCTTGCCAGGTTTGGCTTTGGGGAAAATGTTATAAAGTGAGTGCAGCTTTTGTACCAGTGGCGCGAGTAGGTACCAACAGTTGGCTATCACAGTCCTTTCCCTTGGGTCGTGGAATTAGACAGGGGTGCCCGCTCTCCCCTCTACTGTATGCATTAGCGGTCGAACCATCAGCCTGCCGCATACGTGCTCACCCCATCATACATGGTTTTTGCACTGAAAGCAGAGAGGAAAAAATAGGCCTATAAGCAGATGACACCATCCTGTATTTGGCTGATCCTGGGGCCTCCCTTGTTATTGCTCTCCAGACTATAGAAGAGGCTGGTTTTTACTCAGGTTTGCGACTTGCAGCAAAAGTAAGTCTGTGATCATGTACATTGATCAACCTCTTGCTGCAGCTAATCTGTGCCCGGTTCAGCTCCAGGTGGTGCATCCTTCAACCACTTCCCCTCTGCTGAGACGAGTAACTACATCCCTGGAAAATGCCACAACTCTGTGCAGGGAGGTAGCTACTACGTCCCTCCCCACCGCGCGTTCCCGCTCCCCCCCACACACACACACGCGCTCGTTACTGCCGATCGCTAGCCGCTAGATCAATAAATGGAAACACATTGATCTAAGTCCCCATGTGAATAACCGCAGCCATCTATTTAAGCTCCGCCATTCACACAACCCGTCCACGCATCGCTTCCTCGATGCTTGCTAATATTAGCAGGAGAAAGTGAGTGGCGAGGACATCTCTTGGCCAAAAAGTAAAATTACATCTACTTTTTTTTTTTCCGATAAAGAACATACAGTATTTTTCCCTTATTTTCACATTTAAAATTAACCCCTGAAAAAATAAAGGAAATTAAAAAAAATTACAAATAAAGAAAAAATACACAAATAGTTACCTTAAGGACTGAACTTTTTTAATATGTATGTAAAGAGGATTTATTACTGTTACTTTATAAATTATGGACCTGTAATTAGGGATGGAAGCAAAACTGCAAAAAAAAAATCTACCTTTACTTCGAAATTAAATATTGCCTCCATACATTGTACTGGGGAAAAATGTTAAATGTTGCAATAACCGGCACAAAGGGGAAAATAAAATATGTGGATTTTAATAAAAGTAGCATGTATTATTTAAAAAACTATAATGGCCGAAAACTGAGAAATAATTTTTTTTCCATTTTTTTCTTATTATTCCTGTTAAAATGCAGTTGAAATAAAATAATTCGTAGCAAAAAGTATCCCCCTAAAAAAGCCTAATTGGTGGCGAAAAAACAAAATATAGATGGTTTCTTTGTGATAAGTAGTAATAAAGTTATAGGCGCATAAATGGAAGGAGCGCTGACAGGTGAAAACTGCTCTGTTTTTTTAAGGGGAAAACCCGTTTGACGTGAAGTGGTTAAATATCTGGGGGTTACGATAGACCTTGCAGGCAGAAGTACTGAGGGAATTGTGACAATAATGCCCGACTTATTCATGAGAAATCTCACCACTCACTCACCAGTGTGAGATCTCTCATGGATGACAAGATTTGATTTACGGGTAAAACATTTCCCACACTCAGCACATGAATAGGGCTTCTCACCAGTGTGACGTCTCTCATGTCTGACAAGACCTGATTTAAATTCAAAACATTCCCCACACACAGCACATGAATAGGGCTTCTCACCAGTGTGAGATCTCTCATGTAAGACAAGATATGATTTATGGCTAAAACATTTCCCACACTCAGCACATGAATAGGGCTTCTCACCAGTGTGAGATCTCTCATGAACGGCAAGACTTGATTTCTTTGTAAAACATTTCCCACACTCAGCACATGAATAGGGCTTCTCACCAGTGTGACGTCTCTCATGTATAACAAGCTGTGATTTAAATTCAAAACATTCCCCACACTCAGTACATGAATGGGGCTTCTTACCAGTGTGATATCTCTCGTGTAAGACAAGATATGATTTAAGGCTAAAACATTTCCCACACTCAGCACATGAATAGGGCTTTTCAACACTGTGTGATTTCTCATGGGTGACGAGCAAAAATTTACTCCTAAAGCCTTTCCCACACTCAGCACATGAATAGGGCTTCTCACCAGTGTGAGACCTCTCATGTATAACTATCTGAGATTTCTGCGCAAAACATTTCCCACACTCAATACATGAATATGGCTTCTTACCAGCGTGAGATTGCTCATGTCTGACAAGGATTCCTTTCTGTCCAAAACATTTCCCACACTCAGCACATGAATAACGCTTATCACCAGTGTGAGATCGCTCATGTGTGACAAGATATGACTTAAAGGTAAAACATTTTCCACACTCAGAACATGAATAGGGTTTCACACCAGTATGAGCTGCCTCATGTCTGCTAAGCTGTAATTTACCTGCAAAACCTTCCCCACACTCAGCACATGAATAGGGCTTCTCACCAGTGTGAGATCTCTGATGTCTGACAAGGTCTGATTTGTGTGCAAAACATTTCCCACACTCAGCACATGAATAGGGCTTCTCCCCAGTGTGAGATCTCTTATGTGCGAGAAGGCTTGGTTTACGTGTAAAACATTTCCCACACTCAGCACATGAATAGGGTTTCTCGCCAGTGTGAGATCTCTCATGTGTGACAAGCTTTGATTTATGTTTAAAACATTTCCCACACGTGGAACAGGAGTGAGACCCTCCAGCAGGGGGAGAGCTGTGCTGGGTATGAGGCCCCTCAGGGTTAGACAGGTGAGGGGGGTCTGGGGGAATATTTGGGGTCACCAGGATATCTGCAGGAGACTCTTGTCCAGTGACATCATCATCCGTTGTACAGTCTGTGGATACAGAGAGACGAGTCTCTGAGAAGTTCCTGATGCTGGGACTCCGCGCTGCAAATAGAGAAACATCATCACTTCCTGTTAGAGAATTCTGAAGGGAGGAGCAATTATCATTAGGGAGGGTCAGTGAGCTGCTGATAATTCCAAGTTGGTGCAAAGATGATGCAGATTGGAAATGGGCCAGATGCAGTATCTGCATAACTCTGCATATAATTATAATATAATTTGCACCATCTCAGAGTTATGGGCATGTCACTGACCATCACTAGATATCAGCCTGACAGAGAACTGCAGAAGGTTGTGCTCATTACAGGCTGCCAATCACAGGACAATAACTTTGCATGCACATTTTCTGTATCTTGAAATTTGAACAATGAAAATACATTGCCTGAGAAATGTTATTAGCTGCATACAATTTGCATTATATTTGCATACAACTACAGAGTTACCTACATCTCTTTGACTTCCCTACACATAAAGCATTGGCCATACATAGAAAGCAGTAAGTTGTAGAGCTTGATGAGACAATGGCAGCAATGTGTTACTCCTGTGACAACAGACCTCTATGTACTTATAGCAAGACATCTGTGTTATGTTTGTAGAGCAATGTGGTGTCACTTACACATTCTTATTACCATTGTATCCTCGTGTCACTCATATGCCCCTTGTAATGTCCCTTTATCTCTCTCTTGTCCCCAATTGTGCAAATAAATATATTGTGACGTTACACAACACTAATTATAGGAGCTGCGAGGTGGAGGAATTATCCATTTATGTCATTGAGATCCCAAACCACTAATACTTCTGTAGCTGGATATGCGTACAGTACATACATATATATACTCCTATATATACAGTATAGCCGTATCTGAGGAACCAAAGAGCACTGCAGCTCCTATTGGACGGGAGATCAGTGGGGGTGGGGAAGGGGGAGTGACTAGAAATCACTGTGCCCCCCTGCAAAACTTGGGAAACCCCCTCCACATTTTTAACAAACCTGACATGACACGATGTGTATTTTATGAATTGATTAGTGATGTACATAGTGTTGTGTGGATGGTATTACTGTGTAGAAAAAGAACAGCACACCTTATTGTGTGAGTTCTGGTGCAGGACTCCAAGACAGCATAAACAAGTCTCTAAAGGAGAGGTCCGCACACATACGTCTTAGTGAAGCAAAAAAGTGCAAGTTTTTATTGCTCCATTACACACATGCAATGTTCATCTGACCGTTAGGGCCGACGATCGTTTCGGGGCCCCCTTTGTGAAGGCATAGGCAGCAAAATCATATACAACCTCACCACTGAAAAGACATGCAATACATACCATCTTAACATTCAAACAGCCGTTTGTTATGCAAATTAACCTCGGAATTCAAAAAATGCTTGCTGACATTCAAACAATGCAATCAGTGTCAAAATACTTGGGAGAATATGCTCGCATTACTGCTCTCGCTGCTTCCTCTGTCCCTCCCCTTCCTGGTTGGCACAGCGGTTATGAATCCTGTATACAGGAAGTGGATGTGAATGAGCTTAGTAACAGGAATGACTCCTGCAGGTCTTCTCTCCTTTATACACAAGCAGCTCCTCCCACTGCGCATGTGCGAATCATGAAGTCACGCCTACTCACAGGAAATGCACATGCTGCCAATGTATCCCCATATAAATGATATGACTGCCCTCTGCAGTACAAGAGAGGAAGTTCCAGCGCCAACAGCTTCCATACTCGTTCACAGATACTCCCAACTACTTCAATAAAGAAACAACTAGTAAAGTAGTGCCCATTGGGGCAGTTGCAGGTCCATGATGAAAGCCTGGTCCATCCCCTTAATTGTGATTGGCCAATCACTCACCTCCGTGTAGTAAAACAGTCAACAGATATTGAATACTATCAACAGATTGTGCAGGTACACCGTCATACTACGTGCAATCATAACTGAAAGTGTGTGCCAGGCTTAAGCCCTGATGTGAATATATGTTAGTGCTGATATTAGTTAGTTAAGCTGGAGAGCGCTTTTTGGATTGTTATGAAAAAACAAAATGCTCCCATTGTCTTGCATTAAATTGCAGCAAAATTGCTGCCACTTTCCGAAAAATTGTGATCTATTTTGCCACGATTTTACTGAGATTTTAATGCAATGTTTTAAAATGAAAACGATCTCTCTTTCTTACTATAATTAGTTTGATCTGAGCCACTGGTGAAATATTTGATATATTGTAGTGATGATGGAGTGAGGGAAGGGGAACATGAAGATTTTGCACGCGTGCAAATGCGGCAAAGTTATCACGCTTCTGTGAATCAAGCCCAGTGTGTGACATTCCTGTTACCAACAGTCAGCTGCTGTCAGCTCAAGTGCATTCTCTAACGCCTGCAGAAAAGGCGTCTCAGGTGTGATCCCGCCTCTCTGTAACAATGTGTGTGACATTCCTGTTACCAACAGTCAGCTGCTGTCAGCTCATGTGCCTTCTCTAACGCCTGCAGAAATGGTGTCTCAGGTGTGATCCCGCCTCTCTGTAACAATGTGTGTGACATTCCTGTTACCAACAGTCAGCTACTGTCAGCTCAAGTGCGTTCTCTAACGCCTGCAGAAATGGTGTCTCAGGTGTGATCCCGCCTCTCTGTAACAATGTGTGTGACATTCCTGTTACCAACAGTCAGCTACTGTCAGCTCAAGTGCGTTCTCTAACGCCTGCAGAAATGGTGTCTCAGGTGTGATCCCCGCCTCTCTGTAACAATGTGTGTGACATTCCTGTTACCAACAGTCAGCTACTGTCAGCTCAAGTGCGTTCTCTAACGCCTGCAGAAATGGTGTCTCAGGTGTGATCCCGCCTCTCTGTAACAATGTGTGTGCCATTCCTGTTACCAACAGTCAGCTACTGTCAGCTCAAGTGCGTTCTCTAACGCCTGCAGAAATGGTGTCTCAGGTGTGATCCCGCCTCTCTGTAACAATGTGTGTGACATTCCTGTTACCAACAGTCAGCTACTGTCAGCTCAAGTGCGTTCTCTAACGCCTGCAGAAATGGTGTCTCAGGTGTGATCCCGCCTCTCTGTAACAATGTGTGTGCCATTCCTGTTACCAACAGTCAGCTACTGTCAGCTCATGTGTGTTCTCTAACGCCTGCAGAAATGGTGTCTCAGGTGTGATCCCGCCTCTCTGTAACAATGTGTGTGCTATTCCTGTTACCAACAGTCAGCTACTGTCAGCTCATGTGCGTTCTCTAACGGCTGCAGAAAAGGCGTCTCAGGTGTGATCCCGCCTCTCTGTAACAATGTGTGTGACATTCCTGTTATCAACAGTCAGCTACTGTCAGCTCAAGTGCGTTCTCTAACGCCTGCAGAAAAGGCGTCTCAGGTGTGATCCCCGCCTCTCTGTAGCAATGTGTGTGCCATTCCTGTTACCAACAGTCAGCTACTGTCAGCTCAAGTGCGTTCTCTAACGCCTGCAGAAATGGTGTCTCAGGTGTGATCCCGCCTCTCTGTAACAATGTGTGTGACATTCCTGTTACCAACAGTCAGCTACTGTCAGCTCAAGTGCGTTCTCTAACGGCTGCAGAAAAGGCGTCTCAGGTGTGATCCCGCCTCTCTGTAACAATGTGTGTGCCATTCCTGTTACCAACAGTCAGCTACTGTCAGCTCATGTGTGTTCTCTAACGCCTGCAGAAATGGTGTCTCAGGTGTGATCCCGCCTCTCTGTAACAATGTGTGTGCTATTCCTGTTACCAACAGTCAGCTACTGTCAGCTCATGTGCGTTCTCTAACGGCTGCAGAAAAGGCGTCTCAGGTGTGATCCCGCCTCTCTGTAACAATGTGTGTGACATTCCTGTTATCAACAGTCAGCTACTGTCAGCTCAAGTGCGTTCTCTAACGCCTGCAGAAAAGGCGTCTCAGGTGTGATCCCCGCCTCTCTGTAGCAATGTGTGTGCCATTCCTGTTACCAACAGTCAGCTACTGTCAGCTCAAGTGCGTTCTCTAACGCCTGCAGAAATGGTGCCTCAGGTGTGACCCCGCCTCTCTGTAACAATGTGTGTGACATTCCTGTTACCAACAGTCAGCTACTGTCAGCTCAAGTGCGTTCTCTAACGCCTGCAGAAATGGTGTCTCAGGTGTGACCCCGCCTCTCTGTAACAATGTGTGTGACATTCCTGTTACCAACAGTCAGCTACTGTCAGCTCAAGTGCGTTCTCTAACGCCTGCAGAAAAGGCGTCTCAGGTGTGATCCCCGCCTCTCTGTAGCAATGTGTGTGCCATTCCTGTTACCAACAGTCAGCTACTGTCAGCTCAAGTGCGTTCTCTAACGCCTGCAGAAATGGTGTCTCAGGTGTGATCCCGCCTCTCTGTAACAATGTGTGTGACATTCCTGTTACCAACAGTCAGCTACTGTCAGCTCATGTGTGTTCTCTAACGGCTGCAGAAAAGGCATCTCAGGTGTGATCCCCGCCTCTCTGTAACAATGTGTGTGACATTCCTGTTACCAACAGTCAGCTACTGTCAGCTCAAGTGTGTTCTCTAACGGCTGCAGAAATGGTGTCTCAGGTGTGATCCCGCCTCTCTGTAACAATGTGTGTGACATTCCTGTTACCAACAGTCAGCTGCTGTCAGCTCAAGTGTGTTCTCTAACGCCTGCAGAAAAGGCGTCTCAGGTGTGATCCCCGCCTCTCTGTAACAATGTGTGTGCTATTCCTGTTACCAACAGTCAGCTACTGTCAGCTCATGTGCGTTCTCTAACGCCTGCAGAAAAGGCGTCTCAGGTGTGATCCCGCCTCTCTGTAACAATGTGTGTGCTATTCCTGTTACCAACAGTCAGCTACTGTCAGCTCAAGTGCGTTCTCTAACGGCAGCAGAAAAGGCGTCTCAGGTGTGACCCCGCCTCTCTGTAACAATGTGTGTGACATTCCAGTTACCAACAGTCAGCTACTGTCAGCTCATGTGTGTTCTCTAACGGCTGCAGAAAAGGTGTCTCAGGTGTGATCCCCGCCTCTCTGTTACAATGTGTGTGCCAATCCTGTTACCAACAGTCAGCTACTGTCAGCTCATGTGTGTTCTCTAACGCCTGCAGAAAAGGCGTCTCAGGTGTGATCCCGCCTCTCTGTAACAATGTGTGTGACATTCCTGTTACCAACAGTCAGCTACTATCAGCTCAAGTGCGTTCTCTAACGGCTGCAGAAAAGGCGTCTCAGGTGTGATCCCCGCCTCTCTGTAACAATGTGTGTGACATTCCTGTTACCAACAGTCAGCTACTGTCAGCTCATGTGCGTTCTCTAACGCCTGCAGAAAAGGCGTCTCAGGTGTGACCCCGCCTCTCTGTAACAATGGGTGTGCCATTCCTGTTACCAACAGTCAGCTACTGTCAGCTCAAGTGTGTTCTCTAACGCCTGCAGAAAAGGCGTCTCAGGTGTGATCCCGCCTCTCTGTAACAATGTGTGTGACATTCCTGTTACCAACAGTCAGCTGCTGTCAGCTCAAGTGCGTTCTCTAACGCCTGCAGAAAAGGCGTCTCAGGTGTGATCCCGCCTCTCTGTAACAATGTGTGTGACATTCCCATTACCAACAGTCAGCTACTGTCAGCTCAAGTGTGTTCTCTAACGGCTGCAGAAAAGGCGTCTCAGGTGTGATCCCCGCCTCTCTGTAACAATGTGTGTGCCATTCCTGTTACCAACAGTCAGCTACTGTCAGCTCAAGTGTGTTCTCTAATGCTTGCAGAAAAGGTGTCTCAGGTGTGATCCCCGCCTCTCTGTAACAATGGGTGTGCCATTCCTGTTACCAACAGTCAGCTACTGTCAGCTCAAGTGTGTTCTCTAACGCCTGCAGAAAAGGCGTCTCAGGTGTGATCCCGCCTCTCTGTAACAATGTGTGTGACATTCCTGTTACCAACAGTCAGCTGCTGTCAGCTCAAGTGCGTTCTCTAACGCCTGCAGAAAAGGCGTCTCAGGTGTGATCCCGCCTCTCTGTAACAATGTGTGTGACATTCCCATTACCAACAGTCAGCTACTGTCAGCTCAAGTGTGTTCTCTAATGCCTGCAGAAAAGGCGTCTCAGGTGTGATCCCCGCCTCTCTGTAACAATGTGTGTGCCATTCCTGTTACCAACAGTCAGCTACTGTCAGCTCAAGTGTGTTCTCTAACGCCTGCAGAAAAGGCGTCTCAGGTGTGATCCCCGCCTCTCTGTAGCAATGTGTGTGACATTCCTGTTACCAACAGTCAGCTACTGTCACCTCATGTGCGTTCTCTAACGGCTGCAGAAAAGGCGTTTCAGGTGTGATCCCGCCTCTCTGTAACAATGTGTGTGACATTCCTGTTACCAACAGTCAGCTACTGTCAGCTCATGTGCGTTCTCTAACGCCTGCAGAAAAGGCGTCTCAGGTGTGATCCCCGCCTCTCTGTAACAATGTGTGTGCCATTCCTGTTACCAACAGTCAGCTACTGTCAGCTCATGTGCGTTCTCTAACGCCTGCAGAAATGGTGTCTCAGGTGTGATCCCGCCTCTCTGTAACAATGTGTGTGACATTCCTGTTACCAACAGTCAGCTGCTGTCAGCTCAAGTGCGTTCTCTAACGGCAGCAGAAATGGTGTCTCAGGTGTGATCCCGCCTCTCTGTAACAATGTGTGTGACATTCCTGTTACCAACAGTCAGCTACTGTCAGCTCAAGTGCGTTCTCTAACGGCAGCAGAAAAGGCGTCTCAGGTGTGATCCCGCCTCTCTGTAACAATGTGTGTGACATTCCTGTTACCAACAGTCAGCTGCTGTCAGCTCAAGTGCGTTCTCTAACGCCTGCAGAAAAGGCGTCTCAGGTGTGATCCCCGCCTCTCTGTAACAATGTGTGTGACATTCCTGTTACCAACAGTCAGCTGCTGTCAGCTCAAGTGCGTTCTCTAACGGCAGCAGAAAAGGCGTCTCAGGTGTGATCCCGCCTCTCTGTAACAATGTGTGTGACATTCCTGTTACCAACAGTCAGCTGCTGTCAGCTCAAGTGCGTTCTCTAACACCTGCAGAAAAGGCGTCTCAGGTGTGACCCCGCCTCTCTGTAACAATGTGTGTGACATTCCTGTTACCAACAGTCAGCTGCTGTCAGCTCAAGTGCGTTCTCTAACACCTGCAGAAAAGGCGTCTCAGGTGTGATCCCGCCTCTCTGTAACAATGTGTGTGACATTCCTGTTACCAACAGTCAGCTGCTGTCAGCTCATGTGCGTTCTTTAACGGCAGCAGAAAAGGCGTCTCAGGTGTGATCCCGCCTCTCTGTAACAATGTGTGTGCCATTCCTGTTACCAACAGTCAGCTACTGTCAGCTCAAGTGCGTTCTCTAACGCCTGCAGAAAAGGCATCTCAGGTGTGATCCCGCCTCTCTGTAACAATGTGTGTGCCATTCCTGTTACCAACAGTCAGCTACTGTCAGCTCAAGTGCGTTCTCTAACGCCTGCTGAAAAGGCGTCTCAGGTGTGATCCCGCCTCTCTGTAACAATGTGTGTGACATTCCTGTTACCAACAGTCAGCTGCTGTCAGCTCAAGTGCGTTCTCTAACGCCTGCAGAAATGGTGTCTCAGGTGTGATCCCGCCTCTCTGTAACAATGTGTGTGCCATTCCTGTTACAAACAGTCAGCTACTGTCAGCTCATGTGCGTTCTCTAACGCCTGCAGAAAAGGCGTCTCAGGTGTGACCCCCGCCTCTCTGTAACAATGTGTGTGACATTCCTGTTACCAACAGTCAGCTGCTGTCAGCTCAAGTGCCTTCTCTAACGCCTGCAGAAAAGGCATCTCAGGTGTGACCCCGCCTCTCTGTAACAATGTGTGTGCCATTCCTGTTACCAACAGTCAGCTGCTGTCAGCTCAAGTGTGTTCTCTAACGCCTGCAGAAAAGGTGTCTCAGGTGTGATCCCGCCTCTCTGTAACAATGTGTGTGCCATTCCTGTTACAAACAGTCAGCTACTGTCAGCTCATGTGTGTTCTCTAACGCCTGCAGAAAAGGCGTCTCAGGTGTGATCCCGCCTCTCTGTAACAATGTGTGTGCCATTCCTGTTACCAACAGCCAGCTACTGTCAGCTCATGTGTGTTCTCTAACGCCTGCAGAAAAGGTGCCTCAGGTGTGATCCCGCCTCTCTGTAACAATGTGTGTGCCATTCCTGTTACCAACAGTCAGCTACTGTCAGCTCAAGTGCGTTCTCTAACGGCTGCAGAAAAGGCGTCTCAGGTGTGATCCCGCCTCTCTGTAACAATGTGTGTGCCATTCCTGTTACCAACAGTCAGCTACCGTCAGCTCAAGTGCGTTCTCTAACGCCTGCAGAAAAGGCGTCTCAGGTGTGATCCCCGCCTCTCTGTAACAATGTGTGTGCCATTCCTGTTACCAACAGCCAGCTACTGTCAGCTCAAGTGCGTTCTCTAACGCCTGCAGAAAAGGCGTCTCAGGTGTGATCCCCGCCTCTCTGTAACAATGTGTGTGACATTCCTGTTACCAACAGTCAGCTACTGTCAGCTCATGTGCGTTCTCTAACGCCTGCAGAAAAGGCGTCTCAGGTGTGATCCCCGCCTCTCTGTAACAATGTGTGTGCCATTCCTGTTACCAACAGTCAGCTACTGTCAGCTCATGTGTGTTCTCTAACGCCTGCAGAAATGGTGTCTCAGGTGTGATCCCAGCCTCTCTGTAACAATGTGTGTGCCATTCCTGTTACCAACAGTCAGCTGCTGTCAGCTAAAGTGCGTTCTCTAACGCCTGCAGAAAAGGCGTCTCAGGTGTGATCCCGCCTCTCTGTAACAATGTGTGTGCCATTCCTGTTACCAACAGTCAGCTGCTGTCAGCTCAAGTGCGTTCTCTAACGCCTGCAGAAAAGGCGTCTCAGGTGTGATCCCGCCTCTCTGTAACAATGTGTGTGACATTCCTGTTACCAACAGTCAGCTACTGTCAGCTCATGTGTGTTCTCTAACGCCTGCAGAAATGGTGTCTCAGGTGTGATCCCAGCCTCTCTGTAACAATGTGTGTGCCATTCCTGTTACCAACAGTCAGCTGCTGTCAGCTCAAGTGCGTTCTCTAACGCCTGCAGAAAAGGCGTCTCAGGTGTGATCCCGCCTCTCTGTAACAATGTGTGTGCCATTCCTGTTACCAACAGTCAGCTGCTGTCAGCTCAAGTGCGTTCTCTAACGCCTGCAGAAAAGGCGTCTCAGGTGTGATCCCGCCTCTCTGTAACAATGTGTGTGCCATTCCAGTTACCAACAGTCAGCTGCTGTCAGCTCAAGTGCGTTCTCTAACGCCTGCAGAAAAGGCGTCTCAGGTGTGACCCCGCCTCTCTGTAACAATGTGTGTGACATTCCAGTTACCAACAGTCAGCTACTGTCAGCTCATGTGTGTTCTCTAACGCCTGCAGAAAAGGCGTCTCAGGTGTGACCCCGCCTCTCTGTAACAATGGGTGTGACATTCCTGTTACCAACAGTCAGCTGCTGTCAGCTCATGTGCGTTCTCTAACGCCTGCAGAAATGGTGTCTCAGGTGTGATCCCCGCCTCTCTGTAACAATGTGTGTGCCATTCCTGTTACCAACAGTCAGCTACTGTCAGCTCATGTGCGTTCTCTAACGCCTGCAGAAAAGGCGTCTCAGGTGTGATCCCCGCCTCTCTGTAACAATGTGTGTGCTATTCCTGTTACAAACAGTCAGCTACTGTCAGCTCATGTGCGTTCTCTAACGCCTGCAGAAAAGGCGTCTCAGGTGTGATCCCCGCCTCTCTGTAACAATGTGTGTGACATTCCTGTTACCAACAGTCAGCTACTGTCAGCTCAAGTGTGTTCTCTAACGCCTGCAGAAAAGGCGTCTCAGGTGTGACCCCGCCTCTCTGTAACAATGGGTGTGACATTCCTGTTACCAACAGTCAGCTACTGTCAGCTCAAGTGTGTTCTCTAACGCCTGCAGAAAAGGCGTCTCAGGTGTGACCCCGCCTCTCTGTAACAATGTGTGTGCCATTCCTGTTACCAACAGTCAGCTACTGTCAGCTCAAGTGTGTTCTCTAACGGCTGCAGAAAAGGCGTCTCAGGTGTGATCCCCGCCTCTCTGTAACAATGTGTGTGCCATTCCTGTTACCAACAGTCAGCTACGGTCAGCTCAAGTGCGTTCTCTAATGCCTGCAGAAAAGGCGTCTCAGGTGTGATCCCCGCCTCTCTGTAACAATGTGTGTGACATTCCTGTTACCAACAGTCAGCTACTGTCAGCTCAAGTGCGTTCTCTAACGCCTGCAGAAATGGTGTCTCAGGTGTGATCCCCGCCTCTCTGTAACAATGTGTGTGCCATTCCTGTTACCAACAGTCAGCTACTGTCAGCTCATGTGCGTTCTCTAACGGCTGCAGAAAAGGCGTCTCAGGTGTGATCCCGCCTCTCTGTAACAATGTGTGTGCCATTCCTGTTACCAACAGTCAGCTACTGTCAGCTCATGTGCGTTCTCTAACGCCTGCAGAAAAGGCGTCTCAGGTGTGATCCCGCCTCTCTGTAACAATGTGTGTGACATTCCTGTTACCAACAGTCCGCTACTGTCAGCTCAAGTGCGTTCTCTAACGGCTGCAGAAAAGGCGTCTCAGGTGTGATCCCGCCTCTCTGTAACAATGTGTGCGACATTCCTGTTACCAACAGTCAGCTACTGTCAGCTCAAGTGCGTTCTCTAACGCCTGCAGAAAAGGCGTCTCAGGTGTGATCCCGCCTCTCTGTAACAATGTGTGTGACATTCCTGTTACCAACAGTCCGCTACTGTCAGCTCAAGTGCGTTCTCTAACGGCTGCAGAAAAGGCGTCTCAGGTGTGATCCCGCCTCTCTGTAACAATGTGTGTGACATTCCTGTTACCAACAGTCCGCTACTGTCAGCTCAAGTGCGTTCTCTAACGGCTGCAGAAAAGGCGTCTCAGGTGTGATCCCGCCTCTCTGTAACAATGTGTGCGACATTCCTGTTACCAACAGTCAGCTACCGTCAGCTCAAGTGTGTTCCCTAACGCCTGCAGAAAAGGCGTCTCAGGTGTGATCCCCGCCTCTCTGTAACAATGTGTGTGCCATTCCTGTTACCAACAGTCAGCTACTGTCAGCTCAAGTGCCTTCTCTAACGCCTGCAGAAAAGGCGTCTCAGGTGTGATCCCCGCCTCTCTGTAACAATGTGTGTGACATTCCTGTTACCAACAGTCAGCTACTGTCAGCTCAAGTGTGTTCTCTAACAGCTGCAGAAAAGGCGTCTCAGGTGTAATCCCGCCTCTCTGTAACAATGTGTGTGCCATTCCTGTTACCAACAGTCAGCTACTGTCAGCTCAAGTGTGTTCTCTAACGCCTGCAGAAATGGTGTCTCAGGTGTGATCCCCGCCTCTCTGTAACAATGTGTGTGACATTCCTGTTACCAACAGTCAGCCACTGTCAGCTCATGTGTGTTCTCTAACGCCTGCAGAAATGGTGTCTCAGGTGTGATCCCGCCTCTCTGTAACAATGTGTGTGACATTCCTGTTACCAACAGTCAGCTACTGTCAGCTCAAGTGCGTTCCCTAACGCCTGCAGAAAAGGCGTCTCAGGTGTGACCCCGCCTCTCTGTAACAATGTGTGTACCATTCCTGTTACCAACAGTCAGCTACTGTCAGCTCAAGTGCGTTCCCTAACGCCTGCAGAAAAGGCGTCTCAGGTGTGACCCTGCCTCTCTGTAACAATGTGTGTACCATTCCTGTTACCAACAGCCAGCTACTGTCAGCTCAAGTGCGTTCTCTAACGGCTGCAGAAAAGTCGTCTCAGGTGTGATCCCCGCCTCTCTGTAACAATGTGTGTGACATTCCTGTTACCAACAGTCAGCTACTGTCAGCTCAAGTGTGTTCTCTAACGCCTGCAGAAAAGGTGTCTCAGGTGTGACCCCGCCTCTCTGTAACAATGTGTGTGACATTCCTGTTACCAACAGTCAGCTACTGTCAGCTCAAGTGCCTTCTCTAACGACTGCAGAAAAGGCGTCTCAGGTGTGATCCCGCCTCTCTGTAACAATGTATGTGCCATTCCTGTTACCAACAGTCAGCTACTGTCAGCTCAAGTGCCTTCTCTAACGACTGCAGAAAAGGCGTCTCAGGTGTGATCCCGCCTCTCTGTAACAATGTGTGTGCCATTCCTGTTACCAACAGTCAGCTACTGTCAGCTCAAGTGCCTTCTCTAACGACTGCAGAAAAGGCGTCTCAGGTGTGATCCCGCCTCTCTGTAACAATGTGTGTGACATTCCTGTTACCAACAGTCAGCTACTGTCAGCTCATGTGCCTTCTCTAACGGCTGCAGAAAAGGCGTCTCAGGTGTGATCCCGCCTCTCTGTAACAATGTGTGTGACATTCCTGTTACCAACAGTCAGCTACTGTCAGCTCAAGTGCCTTCTCTAACGACTGCAGAAAAGGCGTCTCAGGTGTGATCCCGCCTCTCTGTAACAATGTGTGTGCCATTCCTGTTACCAACAGTCAGCTACTGTCAGCTCAAGTGCCTTCTCTAACGACTGCAGAAAAGGCGTCTCAGGTGTGATCCCGCCTCTCTGTAACAATGTGTGTGACATTCCTGTTACCAACAGTCAGCTACTGTCAGCTCAAGTGCCTTCTCTAACGACTGCAGAAAAGGCGTCTCAGGTGTGATCCCGCCTCTCTGTAACAATGTGTGTGACATTCCTGTTACCAACAGTCAGCTACTGTCAGCTCATGTGCGTTCTCTAACGCCTGCAGAAAAGGCGTCTCAGGTGTGATCCCGCCTCTCTGTAACAATGTATGTGCCATTCCTGTTACGAACAGCCAGCTACTGTCAGCTCAAGTGTGTTCTCTAACGCCTGCAGAAAAGGCGTCTCAGGTGTGATCCCAGCCTCTCTGTAACAATGTGTGTGCCATTCCTGTTACCAACAGTCAGCTACTGTCAGCTCAAGTGCGTTCTCTAACGGCAGCAGAAAAGGCGTCTCAGGTGTGATCCCGCCTCTCTGTAACAATGTGTGTGACATTCCTGTTACCAACAGTCAGCTACTGTCAGCTCAAGTGTGTTCTCTAACAGCTGCAGAAAAGGCGTCTCAGGTGTGATCCCGCCTCTCTGTAACAATGTGTGTGCCATTCCTGTTACCAACAGTCAGCTACTGTCAGCTCAAGTGTGTTCCCTAACGCCTGCAGAAAAGGCGTCTCAGGTGTGATCCCGCCTCTCTGTAACAATGTGTGTGACATTCCTGTTACCAACAGTCAGCTACTGTCAGCTCATGTGCGTTCTCTAACGCCTGCAGAAAAGGCGTCTCAGGTGTGACCCCGCCTCTCTGTAACAATGTGTGTGCCATTCCTGTTACCAACAGTCAGCTACTGTCAGCTCAAGTGCGTTCTCTAACGGCTGCAGAAAAGGCGTCTCAGGTGTGATCCCGCCTCTCTGTAACAATGTGTGTGCCATTCCTGTTACCAACAGTCAGCTACTGTCAGCTCATGTGCGTTCTCTAACGCCTGCAGAAAAGGTGTCTCAGGTGTGATCCCGCCTCTCTGTAACAATGTGTGTGACATTCCTGTTACCAACAGTCAGCTACTGTCAGCTCAAGTGCGTTCTCTAACGGCTGCAGAAAAGGCGTCTCAGGTGTGATCCCGCCTCTCTGTAACAATGTGTGTGCCATTCCTGTTACCAACAGTCAGCTACTGTCAGCTCATGTGCGTTCTCTAACGCCTGCAGAAAAGGCGTCTCAGGTGTGATCCCGCCTCTCTGTAACAATGTGTGTGACATTCCTGTTACCAACAGTCCGCTACTGTCAGCTCAAGTGCGTTCTCTAACGGCTGCAGAAAAGGCGTCTCAGGTGTGATCCCGCCTCTCTGTAACAATGTGTGCGACATTCCTGTTACCAACAGTCAGCTACTGTCAGCTCAAGTGCGTTCTCTAACGCCTGCAGAAAAGGCGTCTCAGGTGTGATCCCGCCTCTCTGTAACAATGTGTGTGACATTCCTGTTACCAACAGTCCGCTACTGTCAGCTCAAGTGCGTTCTCTAACGGCTGCAGAAAAGGCGTCTCAGGTGTGATCCCGCCTCTCTGTAACAATGTGTGTGACATTCCTGTTACCAACAGTCCGCTACTGTCAGCTCAAGTGCGTTCTCTAACGGCTGCAGAAAAGGCGTCTCAGGTGTGATCCCGCCTCTCTGTAACAATGTGTGCGACATTCCTGTTACCAACAGTCAGCTACCGTCAGCTCAAGTGTGTTCCCTAACGCCTGCAGAAAAGGCGTCTCAGGTGTGATCCCCGCCTCTCTGTAACAATGTGTGTGCCATTCCTGTTACCAACAGTCAGCTACTGTCAGCTCAAGTGCCTTCTCTAACGCCTGCAGAAAAGGCGTCTCAGGTGTGATCCCCGCCTCTCTGTAACAATGTGTGTGACATTCCTGTTACCAACAGTCAGCTACTGTCAGCTCAAGTGTGTTCTCTAACAGCTGCAGAAAAGGCGTCTCAGGTGTAATCCCGCCTCTCTGTAACAATGTGTGTGCCATTCCTGTTACCAACAGTCAGCTACTGTCAGCTCAAGTGTGTTCTCTAACGCCTGCAGAAATGGTGTCTCAGGTGTGATCCCCGCCTCTCTGTAACAATGTGTGTGACATTCCTGTTACCAACAGTCAGCCACTGTCAGCTCATGTGTGTTCTCTAACGCCTGCAGAAATGGTGTCTCAGGTGTGATCCCGCCTCTCTGTAACAATGTGTGTGACATTCCTGTTACCAACAGTCAGCTACTGTCAGCTCAAGTGCGTTCCCTAACGCCTGCAGAAAAGGCGTCTCAGGTGTGACCCCGCCTCTCTGTAACAATGTGTGTACCATTCCTGTTACCAACAGTCAGCTACTGTCAGCTCAAGTGCGTTCCCTAACGCCTGCAGAAAAGGCGTCTCAGGTGTGACCCTGCCTCTCTGTAACAATGTGTGTACCATTCCTGTTACCAACAGCCAGCTACTGTCAGCTCAAGTGCGTTCTCTAACGGCTGCAGAAAAGTCGTCTCAGGTGTGATCCCCGCCTCTCTGTAACAATGTGTGTGACATTCCTGTTACCAACAGTCAGCTACTGTCAGCTCAAGTGTGTTCTCTAACGCCTGCAGAAAAGGTGTCTCAGGTGTGACCCCGCCTCTCTGTAACAATGTGTGTGACATTCCTGTTACCAACAGTCAGCTACTGTCAGCTCAAGTGCCTTCTCTAACGACTGCAGAAAAGGCGTCTCAGGTGTGATCCCGCCTCTCTGTAACAATGTATGTGCCATTCCTGTTACCAACAGTCAGCTACTGTCAGCTCAAGTGCCTTCTCTAACGACTGCAGAAAAGGCGTCTCAGGTGTGATCCCGCCTCTCTGTAACAATGTGTGTGCCATTCCTGTTACCAACAGTCAGCTACTGTCAGCTCAAGTGCCTTCTCTAACGACTGCAGAAAAGGCGTCTCAGGTGTGATCCCGCCTCTCTGTAACAATGTGTGTGACATTCCTGTTACCAACAGTCAGCTACTGTCAGCTCATGTGCCTTCTCTAACGGCTGCAGAAAAGGCGTCTCAGGTGTGATCCCGCCTCTCTGTAACAATGTGTGTGACATTCCTGTTACCAACAGTCAGCTACTGTCAGCTCAAGTGCCTTCTCTAACGACTGCAGAAAAGGCGTCTCAGGTGTGATCCCGCCTCTCTGTAACAATGTGTGTGCCATTCCTGTTACCAACAGTCAGCTACTGTCAGCTCAAGTGCCTTCTCTAACGACTGCAGAAAAGGCGTCTCAGGTGTGATCCCGCCTCTCTGTAACAATGTGTGTGACATTCCTGTTACCAACAGTCAGCTACTGTCAGCTCAAGTGCCTTCTCTAACGACTGCAGAAAAGGCGTCTCAGGTGTGATCCCGCCTCTCTGTAACAATGTGTGTGACATTCCTGTTACCAACAGTCAGCTACTGTCAGCTCAAGTGCCTTCTCTAACGACTGCAGAAAAGGCGTCTCAGGTGTGATCCCGCCTCTCTGTAACAATGTGTGTGCCATTCCTGTTACCAACAGTCAGCTACTGTCAGCTCAAGTGCCTTCTCTAACGACTGCAGAAAAGGCGTCTCAGGTGTGATCCCGCCTCTCTGTAACAATGTGTGTGACATTCCTGTTACCAACAGTCAGCTACTGTCAGCTCATGTGCGTTCTCTAACGCCTGCAGAAAAGGCGTCTCAGGTGTGATCCCGCCTCTCTGTAACAATGTATGTGCCATTCCTGTTACGAACAGCCAGCTACTGTCAGCTCAAGTGTGTTCTCTAACGCCTGCAGAAAAGGCGTCTCAGGTGTGATCCCAGCCTCTCTGTAACAATGTGTGTGCCATTCCTGTTACCAACAGTCAGCTACTGTCAGCTCAAGTGCGTTCTCTAACGGCAGCAGAAAAGGCGTCTCAGGTGTGATCCCGCCTCTCTGTAACAATGTGTGTGACATTCCTGTTACCAACAGTCAGCTACTGTCAGCTCAAGTGTGTTCTCTAACAGCTGCAGAAAAGGCGTCTCAGGTGTGATCCCGCCTCTCTGTAACAATGTGTGTGCCATTCCTGTTACCAACAGTCAGCTACTGTCAGCTCAAGTGTGTTCTCTAACGCCTGCAGAAAAGGTGTCTCAGGTGTGACCCCGCCTCTCTGTAACAATGTGTGTGCCATTCCTGTTACCAACAGTCAGCTACTGTCAGCTCAAGTGCGTTCTCTAACGGCTGCAGAAAAGGCGTCTCAGGTGTGATCCCGCCTCTCTGTAACAATGTGTGTGCCATTCCTGTTACCAACAGTCAGCTACTGTCAGCTCATGTGCGTTCTCTAACGCCTGCAGAAAAGGCGTCTCAGGTGTGATCCCGCCTCTCTGTAACAATGTGTGTGACATTCCTGTTACCAACAGTCCGCTACTGTCAGCTCAAGTGCGTTCTCTAACGGCTGCAGAAAAGGCGTCTCAGGTGTGATCCCGCCTCTCTGTAACAATGTGTGCGACATTCCTGTTACCAACAGTCAGCTACTGTCAGCTCAAGTGCGTTCTCTAACGCCTGCAGAAAAGGCGTCTCAGGTGTGATCCCGCCTCTCTGTAACAATGTGTGTGACATTCCTGTTACCAACAGTCAGCTACTGTCAGCTCAAGTGCGTTCTCTAACGCCTGCAGAAAAGGCGTCTCAGGTGTGATCCCGCCTCTCTGTAACAATGTGTGTGACATTCCTGTTACCAACAGTCCGCTACTGTCAGCTCAAGTGCGTTCTCTAACGGCTGCAGAAAAGGCGTCTCAGGTGTGATCCCGCCTCTCTGTAACAATGTGTGTGACATTCCTGTTACCAACAGTCCGCTACTGTCAGCTCAAGTGCGTTCTCTAACGGCTGCAGAAAAGGCGTCTCAGGTGTGATCCCGCCTCTCTGTAACAATGTGTGCGACATTCCTGTTACCAACAGTCAGCTACCGTCAGCTCAAGTGTGTTCCCTAACGCCTGCAGAAAAGGCGTCTCAGGTGTGATCCCCGCCTCTCTGTAACAATGTGTGTGCCATTCCTGTTACCAACAGTCAGCTACTGTCAGCTCAAGTGCCTTCTCTAACGCCTGCAGAAAAGGCGTCTCAGGTGTGATCCCCGCCTCTCTGTAACAATGTGTGTGACATTCCTGTTACCAACAGTCAGCTACTGTCAGCTCAAGTGTGTTCTCTAACAGCTGCAGAAAAGGCGTCTCAGGTGTAATCCCGCCTCTCTGTAACAATGTGTGTGCCATTCCTGTTACCAACAGTCAGCTACTGTCAGCTCAAGTGCGTTCTCTAACGCCTGCAGAAAAGGCGTCTCAGGTGTGATCCCGCCTCTCTGTAACAATGTGTGTGACATTCCCATTACTAACAGTCAGCTACTGTCAGCTCAAGTGTGTTCTCTAACGGCTGCAGAAAAGGCGTCTCAGGTGTGATCCCCGCCTCTCTGTAACAATGTGTGTGCCATTCCTGTTACCAACAGTCAGCTACTGTCAGCTCAAGTGCGTTCTCTAACGCCTGCAGAAAAGGCGTCTCAGGTGTGATCCCGCCTCTCTGTAACAATGTGTGCGACATTCCTGTTACCAACAGTCAGCTACCGTCAGCTCAAGTGTGTTCCCTAACGCCTGCAGAAAAGGCGTCTCAGGTGTGATCCCCGCCTCTCTGTAACAATGTGTGTGCCATTCCTGTTACCAACAGTCAGCTACTGTCAGCTCAAGTGCCTTCTCTAACGCCTGCAGAAAAGGCATCTCAGGTGTGATCCCCGCCTCTCTGTAACAACGTGTGTGCCATTCCTGTTACCAACAGTCAGCTACTGTCAGCTCAAGTGCCTTCTCTAACGCCTGCAGAAAAGGCGTCTCAGGTGTGATCCCGCCTCTCTGTAACAATGTGTGTGACATTCCTGTTACCAACAGTCAGCTACTGTCAGCTCAAGTGCGTTCTCTAACGGCTGCAGAAAAGGCGTCTCAGGTGTGATCCCGCCTCTCTGTAACAATGGGTGTGACATTCCTGTTACCAACAGTCAGCTACTGTCAGCTCAAGTGCGTTCTCTAACGCCTGCAGAAAAGGCGTCTCAGGTGTGATCCCCGCCTCTCTGTAACAATGTGTGTGACATTCCTGTTACCAACAGTCAGCTACTGTCAGCTCAAGTGCCTTCTCTAACGCCTGCAGAAAAGGCGTCTCAGGTGTGATCCCCGCCTCTCTGTAACAATGTGTGTGACATTCAGCAGCATGTTCAGATGTCTCCATTAGGGATGGTCAATAAGACGCAAATAATAAAAACAGAAATGCAAAAGGAACAAAAATAAAAGTCGCACAGCGCATCATGCATCCTTTGTGTCGCATTTAGTGAAGCATATAGGCAATGAAAAGTATTCTTCACTGTCTCTGTGTAAACACATGCTATGCGGTAACACTGCATGCTGTGCGCTGGAGTACTGTAGTCTGTTGGAGAGCATCGCACTACATGCACTCTGAACATGGCATAGATTTTAAGGACACCCGAGGCGAAAATTAACTAATGAAAAACGATTGTATCTATCTTCCTTCTCCTAAAAAATGACTTTTTAAGACATTCCATAATTTTATTTTATGTTTAAATCTACTTTAAGTTTTAACTGTTTTATTGTTGTTGCTCAAAGACACATTCATTGAAGTATGCCAGAGCTAAAATCTATGAACTATTGACCCTTTTTATCTCTTTCCTGCTTTCAGAAGCCATTTTCTGCTAGGAAAGTGTTTTATAGTTGGAATTTCTTATCAGTGAGGGTCACACTGTAGTCACTTCCTGTCTGAGTCCAGATTGAGTCAGCCTTCTACATACCTGATATTTAACTCTTTCAGGCACAGGAAAAAAAGGAACACAGCCTAGTTATTTGTGTGCTTGGCAATGTACATACCCATGTCTATCTCATCATGTCACATGTCACCTCGGGTATCCTTTAACCCTCCTGGCGGTTTATTAAAATCCGCCAGGGGGCAGCAAAGCATTTTTTTTCTTTTTCATGTAGTGAGACAAGGTCTCGCTACATGATAGCCGCTGCTCAGCAGCATCCCCCCAGCCCCTTCAAAAAATGGGATCTCCTAGAGGGCTTCCCCCATCGCCATGGCGACGGGCGGGATGATGTCAACGATGTCCTCGACGTCGTGACGTCAAAGGGGACTCCGATCCACTCCACAGCGCTGCCTGGCACTGATTGGCCAGGCAGCGAAAGGGGTCTGGGGAGGGCAGGTGCGGCGCGATGGATAGCGGCGGCGATCGGATTGCACACGCAGCCAGCAAAGTGCTAGCTGCGAGCAAAAAAAAAAAATTATGCAAATCGGCCCAGCGGGGCCTGAGCGGTGCCTTCCGGGGGCATAGCCCGAGCTCAGCTCGGGCTTACCGCCAGGAAGGTTAACATTGCAGTGTGACTTTCTGCATTCCGATGCCCCCTTCAGGCTGCACCACAACATCGCGCTGTGAACGGGGCCTCAGTGGTTTTCATTGCTGTCTGGGTCACTGCTAAGTTGAGGAATGGTCCTGTATATGTTTAGTAGCTTTGTGATGTAATGTGTAAATGTGTTTATGTCATATGAAGTGTATATTTACAGTGCTAAAGTATAGGAAGCAATGTTATATGAACAGGTATTGTGGGGTTTATTTACTTCAGCGATTGCTAGTTCAGTGTCTCCCTCTGGGAGCCGTCACACTGCACATCATCTTCCAGCGACCAGAAAACTGCTGAGTGCAAACCAAACACTTTCAATATAATTATAAGTTAAGAATAATGCTGATGACTAACCTCTTCTGCCCTCTGTAACTGTGTCCTTCTCTTTACTTGTCCTCATCATGTCACCCTCCTCCATAGACTGCTGATCACTCCTCACATACGTCTCTTCTTCCTCTTTACATGTCCTCATCATGTCACCCTCCTCTATAGACTGCTGATCACTCCTCACATATTTCTCTTCTTCTTCCTCTTTACTTGTCCCCATCATGTCTCCCTCCTCCATACACTGCTGATCACTCCTCACATATGTCTCTTCTTCTTCCTCTTTACTTGTCTTCATCATGTCTCCCTCCTCCACAGACTGCTGATCACTCCTCACATACGTCTCTTCTTCCTCTTTACATGTCCTCATCATGTCACCCTCCTCCATACACTGCTGATCACTCCTCACATATGTCTCTTCTTCCTCTTTACTTGTCCTCATCATGTCACCCTCCTCCATAGACTGCTGATCACTCCTCACATATGTCTCTTCTTCTTCCTCTTTACTTGTCCTCATCATGTCACCCTCCTCCATAGACTGCTGATCACTCCTCACATCCGTCTCTTCTTCTCCCTCTTTACTTGTCCTCATCATGTCACCCTCCTCCATAGACTGCTGATCACTCCTCACATACGTCTCTTCTTCTTCCTCTTTACTTGTCCTCATCATGTCACCCTCCTCCATAGACTGCGGATAACTCCTCACATCTGTATCTTCTTCTTCCTCTTTAATTTTCACCATTATGTCACCCTCCTCCATAGACTGCTGATCACTCCTCGCATACGTCTCTTCTTCTTCCTCTTTAATTTTCACCATTATGTCACCCTCCTCCATAGACTGCTGATCACTCCTCACATACGTCTCTTCTTCTTCCTCTTTAATCTTCACCATTATGTAACCCTCCTCCATAGACTGCTGATCACTCCTCACATACGTCTCCTCTTCTTCCTCTTTACTTGTCCCCATCATGTCACCCTCCTCTATACACTGCTGATCACTCCTCACATATGTCTCTTCTTCTTCCTCTTTAATCTTCACCATTATGTAACCCTCCTCCATAGACTGCTGATCACTCCTCACATACGTCTCCTCTTCTTCCTCTTTACTTGTCCCCATCATGTCACCCTCCTCTATACACTGCTGATCACTCCTCACATATGTCTCTTCTTCTTCCTCTTTAACCTCAACACTTCCATGTAGAAGTTTTTCACCCTAAGAGCATAAAGTGAGAAATATTATAAAATGTGAACAGTTTGGTGTCTCTGGAGACCCTCAGTCCCACCTACCTGATAATGGTGGGGGGTGGTGTGACCTAGACAATCCTGGGAATAAAGAGGACCTGTAAATCTCTCTGGTGGGTTTCTGTTACTGGATACATCTGCAGGAAACGCACACACTGACTGAGTACGTTGTCTCTATGTGATTATCAGATGATGGGGGATCTAGGTGGACAATCCTGGGAATAAAGAGGACCTGTACATCTCTCTGGTGGGTTTCTAGTACTGGATACATCTGTAGGAAACACACTGACTGAATACATTGTCTCTATGTGTTTATCAGATGATGGGAGATCTAGGTGGACATTCCTGTGAATAAAGAGCATTTGTACATCTCTCTGGTGGGTTTCTGTTACTGGATACATCTGCAGGAAACACACACTGACTGAATACATTGTCTCTATGTGTTTATCTACCCAATATATAACAAGTATGTCCACCCCGACCTCTGCTCTGCCCAATATATAACAAGTATGTCCACCCCGACCTCTGCTCTGACCAATGTCCACCCCGACCTCTGCTCTGCCCAATATATAACAAGTATGTCCCCCCCGACGTCTGCTCTGCCCAATATATAACAAGTATGTCTACCCAGACCTCTGCTCTGCCCAATATATAACAAGTATGTCCCCCCCCCCGACCTCTGCTCTGCCCAATATATAACAAGTATGTCCACCCCGACCTCTGTTCTGCCCAATATATAACAAGTATGTCCACCCCGACCTCTGCTCTGCCCAATATATAACAAGTATGTCCACCCCGACCTCTGCTCTGCCCAATATATAACCAGTATGTCCCCCCCCCCCCGACCTCTGCTCTGCCCAATATATAACAAGTATGTCCACCCCGACCTCTGCTCTGCCCAATATATAACCAGTATGTCCCCCGACCTCTGCTCTGCCCAATATATAACAAGAATGTCCCCCCCCCCCCCCGACCTCTGCTCTGCCCAATATATAACCAGTATGTCCCCCCCCCCCCCCCCCGACCTCTGCTCTGCCCAATATATAACAAGTATGTCCACCCCGACCTCTGCTCTGCCCAATATATAACAAGTATGTCCACCCCGACCTCTGCTCTGCCCAATATATAACAAGTATGTCACCCCGACCTCTGCTCTGCCCAATATATAACAAGTATGTCCACCCCGACCTCTGCTCTGCCCAATATATAACAAGTATGTCCACCCCGACCTCTGCTCTGCCCAATATATAACAAGTATGTCCACCCCGACCTCTGCTCTGCCCAATATATAACAAGTATGTCTACCCCGACCTCTGCTCTGCCCAATATATAACCAGTATGACCACCCCGACCTCTGCTCTGCCCAATATATAACAAGTATGTCTACCCCGACCTCTGCACTGCCCAATATATAACCAGTATGTCCCCCGACCTCTGCTCTGCCCAATATATAACAAGAATGTCCCCCCCCCCCCCCGACCTCTGCTCTGCCCAATATATAACAAGTATGTCCACCCCGACCTCTGCTCTGCCCAATATATAACAAGTATGTCCACCCGACCTCTGCTCTGCCCAATATATAACAAGTATGTCCACCCGACCTCTGCTCTGCCCAATATATAACAAGTATGTCCACCCCGACCTCTGCTCTGCCCAATATATAACAAGTGTGTCCACCCCGACCTCTGCTCCGCCCAATATATAACAAGTATGTCCACCCCGACCTCTGCTCTGCCCAATATATAACAAGTATGTCCACCCCGACCTCTGCTCTGTCCAATATATAACAAGTATGACCACCCCGACCTCTGCTCTGCCCAATATATAACAAGTATGACCACCCCCACCTCTGCCCTGCACAATATATAACAAGTATGTCCACCCCAACCTCTGCTCTGCCCGATATATAACAAGTATGTCCACCCCGACCTCTGCTCTGTCCAATATATAACAAGTATGACCACCCCGACCTCTGCTCTGCCCAATATATAACAAGTATGACCACCCCCACCTCTGCCCTGCCCAATATATAACAAGTATGTCCACCCCGACCTCTGCTCTGCCCAATATATAACAAGTATGACCACCCCCACCTCTGCCCTGCCCAATATATAACAAGTGTGTCCACCCCGACCTCCGCTCTGCCCAATATATAACAAGCATGTCCACCCCGACCTCTGCTCTGCCCAATATATAACAAGCATGTCCACCCCGACCTCTGCTCTGCCCAATATATAACAAGTATGACCACCCCGACCTCTTCTCTGCTCAATATATAGCAAGCATGTCCACCCCGACCTCTGCTCTGCCCAATATATAACAAGTATGTCCACCCTGACCTCTGCTCTGCCCAATATTTAACAAGTATGTCCACCCCGACCTCTGCACTGCCCAATATATAACAAGTATGTCCACCCCGACCTCTGCTCTGCCCGATATATAACAAGTATGTCCCCCCGACCTCTGCTCTGCCCAATATATAACAAGAATGTCCACCCCGACCTCTGCTCCGCCCAATATATAACAAGTATGCCCACCCCAACCTCTGCTCTGCCCAATATTTAACAAGTATGTCCACCCCGACCTCTGCTCTGCCCAATATATAACAAGTATGTCCACCCCGACCTCTGCTCTGCCCAACATATAACAAGTATGACCACCCCGACCTCTGCTCTGCCCAATATATAACAAGCATGCCCACTCCGACCTCTGCTCTGCCCAATATATAACAGGTATGTCCACCCCGACCTCTGCCCTGCCCAATATATAACAAGTATGTCCCCCGACCTCTGCTCTGCCCAATATATAACAAGTATGTCCACCCCGACCTCTGCTCTGCCCAATATATAACAAGTATGTCCACCCCGACCTCTGCTCTGCACAATATATAACAAGTATGTCCACCCCGACCTCTGCTCTGCCCAATATATAACAAGTATGTCCCCCGACCTCTGCCCTGCCCAATATATAACATGTATGTCCACCCCGACCTCTGCTCTGCCCAACATATAACAAGTATGACCACCCCGACCTCTGCTCTGCCCAATATATAACAAGTATGTCCCCCCCGACCTCTGCTCTGCCCAATATATAACAAGTATGTCCACCCCGACCTCTGCTCTGCCCAATATATAACAAGTATGTCCACCCCGACCTCTGCTCTGCCCAATATATAACAAGTATGCCCACCCCGACCTTTGCTCTGCCCAATATATAACAAGTATGTCCACCCCGACCTCTGCTCTGCCCAATATATAACAAGTATGTCCACCCCGACCTCTGCTCTGCCCAATATATAACAAGTACGTCCCCCGACCTCTGCCCTGCCCAATATATAACAAGTATGTCCACCCCGACCTCTGCCCTGCCCAATATATAACCAGTATGTCCCCCGACCTCTGCTCTGCCCAATATATAACAAGAATGTCCACCCCGACCTCTGCTCTGCCCAATATATAACAAGTATGTCCACCCCGACCTATGCTCTGCCCAATATATAACAAGAATGTCCACCCCGACCTCTGCTCTGCCCAATATATAACAAGTACGTCCCCCGACCTCTGCCCAATATATAACAAGTATGTCCCCCGACCTCTGCCCTGCCCAATATATAACAAGTATGTCCACCCCGACCTCTGCTCTGCCCAATATATAACAAGTATGTCCTCCCCCACCTCTGCTCTGCCCAATATATAACAAGTATGACCACCCCGACCTCTGCTCTGCCCAATATATAACAGGTATGTCCTCCCCCACCTCTGCTCTGCCCAATATATAACAAGTATGACCACCCCGACCTCTGCTCGGCTCAATATATAACAAGTGTGTCCGCCCCGACCTCTGCTCTGCCCGATATATAACAAGTATGTCCACCCCGACCTCTGCTCTGCCCAATATATAACAAGTATGACCACCCCGACCTCTGCTCTGCCCAATATATAACAAGTATGACCACCCCGACCTCTGCTCTGCCCAATATATAACAAGTATGACCACCCCGACCTCTGCTCTGCCCAATATATAACAGGTATGTCCTCCCCCACCTCTGCTCTGCCCAATATATAACAGGTATGCCCACCCCGACCTCTGCTCGGCTCAATATATAACAAGTATGTCCTCCCCCACCTCTGCTCTGCCCAATATATAACAAGTATGCCCACCCCGACCTCTGCTCTGCCCAATATATAACAAGTATGTCCACCCCGACCTCTGCTCTGCCCAATATATAACAAGTCTGTCCACCCCGACCTCTGCTCTGCCCAATATATAACAAGTATGTCCACCCCGACCTCTGCTCTGCCCAATATATAACAAGTATGTCCACCCCGACCTCTGCTCCGCCCAATATATAACAAGTATGTCCACCCCGATCTCTGCTCTGCCCAATATATAACAAGTATGTCCACCCCGACCTCTGCTCTGCCCAATATATAACAAGTATGACCACCCCGACCTCTGCACTGCCCAATATATAACAAGTATGTCCACCCCGACCTCTGCTCTGCCCAATATATAACAAGTATGTCCACCCCGACCTCTGCTCTGCCCGATATATAACAAGTATGTCCACCCCGACCTCTGCTCTACCCAATATATAACAAGTATGTCCACCCCGACCTCTGCTCTGCCCAATATATAACAAGTATGTCCACCCCGACCTCTGCTCTGCACAATATATAACAAGTATGTCCACCCCGACTTCTGCTCTGCCCAATATATAACAAGTATATCCACCCCGACCTCTGCTCTGCCCAATATATAACAAGTATGTCCACCCCGACCTCTGCTCTGCCCAATATATAACAAGTATGTCCACCCCGACCTCTGCTCCGCCCAAAATATAACAAGTATGACCACCCCGACCTCTGCTCTGCCCAATATATAACAAGTATGTCCACCCCGACCTCTGCTCTGCCCGATATATAACAAGTTTGTCCACCCCGACCTCTGCTCTGCCCAATATATAACAAGTATTTCCACCCCGACCTCTGCTCTGCCCAATATATAACAAGTATGTCCACCCCGACCTCTGCTCTGCCCAATATATAACATGTATGTCCACCCCGACCTCTGCTCTGCCCAATATATAACAAGTATGCCCACCCCGACCTCTGCTCTGCCCAATATATAACAAGTATGACCTCCCCGACCTCTGCCCTGCCCAATATATAACAAGTATGTCCACCCCGACCTCTGCTCTGCCCAATATATAACAAGTATGCCCACCCCGACCTCTGCCCTGCCCAATATATAACAAGTATGTCCACCCCGACCTCTGTTCTGCCCAATATATAACAAGTATGTCCACCCCGACCTCTGCTCTGCCCAATATATAACAAGTATGTCCACCCCGACCTCTGCTCTGCCCAATATATAACAAGTATGGCCACCCCGACCTCTGCTCTGCCCAATATATAACAAGTATGTCCCCCCCGACCTCTGCTCTGCCCAATATATAACAAGTATGCCCACCCCGACCTCTGCTCTGCCCAATATATAGCAAGCATGTCCACCCCGTCCTCTGCCTAATATATAACAAGTATGTCCACCCCGACCTCTGCTCTGCCCAATATATAACAAGTATGACCACCCCGACCTCTGCTCTGCCCAATATATAACAAGTATGACCACCCCGACCTCTGCTCTGCCCAATATATAACAGGTATGTCCTCCCCCACCTCTGCTCTGCCCAATATATAACAAGTATGACCACCCCGACCTCTGCTCGGCTCAATATATAACAAGTGTGTCCACCCCGACCTCTGCTCTGCCCAATATATAACAAGTATGCCCACCCCGACCTCTGCTCTGCCCAATATATAACAAGTATGTCCACCCCGACCTCTGCTCTGCCCAATATATAACAAGTATGGCCACCCCGACCTCTGCTCTGCCCAATATATAACAAGTATGTCCCCCCCGACCTCTGCTCTGCCCAATATATAACAAGTATGCCCACCCCGACCTCTGCTCCGCCCAATATATAACAAGTATGTCCACCCCGACCTCTGCTCTGCCCAATATATAACAAGTATGTCCACCCCGACCTCTGCTCTGCCCAATATATAACAAGTATGTCCACCCCGACCTCTGCTCTGCCCAATATATAACAAGTATGTCCACCCCGACCTCTGCTCTGCCCAATATATAACAAGTATGACCACCCCGACCTCTGCTCTGCCCAATATATACCAAGTACTCCCACCCCGACCTCTGCTCTGCTCAATATATAACAACTATGTCCACCCCGACCTCTGCTCTGCCCAATATATAACAAGTATGCCCACCCCGACCTCTGCTCTGCCCAATATATAACAACTATGTCCACCCCGACCTCTGCTCTGCCCAATATATAACAACTATGTCCACCCCGACCTCTGCTCTGCCCAATATATAACATGTATGTCCACCCCGACCTCTGCTATGCCCAATTTATAACAAGTATGCCCACCCCGACCTCTGCTCTGCCCAATATATAACAAGTATGTCCACCCCGACCTCTGCTCTGCCCAATATATAACAAGTATGTCCACCCCGACCTCTGCTCTGCCCAATATATAACAAGTATGTCCACCCCGACCTCTGCTCTGACCAATGTCCACCCCGACCTCTGCTCTGCCCAATATATAACAAGTATGTCCACCCCGACCTCTGCTCTGCCCAATATATAACCAGTATGTCCCCCGACCTCTGCTCTGCCCAATATATAACAAGAATGTCCACCCCGACCTCTGCTCTGCCCAATATATAACAAGTATGTCCTCCCCCACCTCTGCTCTGCCCAATATATAACAAGTATGTCCACCCCGACCTCTGCTCTGCCCAATATATAACAAGTATGGCCACCCCGACCTCTGCTCTGCCCAATATATAACAAGTATGGCCACCCCGACCTCTGCTCTGCCCAATATATAACAACTATGTCCACCCCGACCTCTGCTCTGCCCAATATATAACAAGTATGTCCACCCCGACCTCTGCTCTGCCCAATATATAACAAGTATGTCCACCCCGACCTCTGCTCTGCCCAATATATAACAAGTATGTCCACCCCGACCTCTGCTCTGCCCAATATATAACAAGTATGTCCACCCCGACCTCTGCTCTGCCCGATATATAACAAGTATGTCCACCCCGACCTCTGCTCTACCCAATATATAACAAGTATGTCCACCCCGACCTCTGCTCTGCCCAATATATAACAAGTATGTCCACCCCGACCTCTGCTCTGCACAATATATAACAAGTATGTCCACCCCGACTTCTGCTCTGCCCAATATATAACAAGTATATCCACCCCGACCTCTGCTCTGCCCAATATATAACAAGTATGTCCACCCCGACCTCTGCTCTGCCCAATATATAACAAGTATGTCCACCCCGACCTCTGCTCCGCCCAAAATATAACAAGTATGACCACCCCGACCTCTGCTCTGCCCAATATATAACAAGTATGTCCACCCCGACCTCTGCTCTGCCCGATATATAACAAGTTTGTCCACCCCGACCTCTGCTCTGCCCAATATATAACAAGTATTTCCACCCCGACCTCTGCTCTGCCCAATATATAACAAGTATGTCCACCCCGACCTCTGCTCTGCCCAATATATAACATGTATGTCCACCCCGACCTCTGCTCTGCCCAATATATAACAAGTATGCCCACCCCGACCTCTGCTCTGCCCAATATATAACAAGTATGACCTCCCCGACCTCTGCCCTGCCCAATATATAACAAGTATGTCCACCCCGACCTCTGCTCTGCCCAATATATAACAAGTATGCCCACCCCGACCTCTGCCCTGCCCAATATATAACAAGTATGTCCACCCCGACCTCTGTTCTGCCCAATATATAACAAGTATGTCCACCCCGACCTCTGCTCTGCCCAATATATAACAAGTATGTCCACCCCGACCTCTGCTCTGCCCAATATATAACAAGTATGGCCACCCCGACCTCTGCTCTGCCCAATATATAACAAGTATGTCCCCCCCGACCTCTGCTCTGCCCAATATATAACAAGTATGCCCACCCCGACCTCTGCTCTGCCCAATATATAGCAAGCATGTCCACCCCGTCCTCTGCCTAATATATAACAAGTATGTCCACCCCGACCTCTGCTCTGCCCAATATATAACAAGTATGACCACCCCGACCTCTGCTCTGCCCAATATATAACAAGTATGACCACCCCGACCTCTGCTCTGCCCAATATATAACAGGTATGTCCTCCCCCACCTCTGCTCTGCCCAATATATAACAAGTATGACCACCCCGACCTCTGCTCGGCTCAATATATAACAAGTGTGTCCACCCCGACCTCTGCTCTGCCCAATATATAACAAGTATGCCCACCCCGACCTCTGCTCTGCCCAATATATAACAAGTATGTCCACCCCGACCTCTGCTCTGCCCAATATATAACAAGTATGGCCACCCCGACCTCTGCTCTGCCCAATATATAACAAGTATGTCCCCCCCGACCTCTGCTCTGCCCAATATATAACAAGTATGCCCACCCCGACCTCTGCTCCGCCCAATATATAACAAGTATGTCCACCCCGACCTCTGCTCTGCCCAATATATAACAAGTATGTCCACCCCGACCTCTGCTCTGCCCAATATATAACAAGTATGTCCACCCCGACCTCTGCTCTGCCCAATATATAACAAGTATGTCCACCCCGACCTCTGCTCTGCCCAATATATAACAAGTATGACCACCCCGACCTCTGCTCTGCCCAATATATACCAAGTACTCCCACCCCGACCTCGGCTCTGCTCAATATATAACAACTATGTCCACCCCGACCTCTGCTCTGCCCAATATATAACAAGTATGCCCACCCCGACCTCTGCTCTGCCCAATATATAACAACTATGTCCACCCCGACCTCTGCTCTGCCCAATATATAACAACTATGTCCACCCCGACCTCTGCTCTGCCCAATATATAACATGTATGTCCACCCCGACCTCTGCTATGCCCAATTTATAACAAGTATGCCCACCCCGACCTCTGCTCTGCCCAATATATAACAAGTATGTCCACCCCGACCTCTGCTCTGCCCAATATATAACAAGTATGTCCACCCCGACCTCTGCTCTGCCCAATATATAACAAGTATGTCCACCCCGACCTCTGCTCTGACCAATGTCCACCCCGACCTCTGCTCTGCCCAATATATAACAAGTATGTCCACCCCGACCTCTGCTCTGCCCAATATATAACCAGTATGTCCCCCGACCTCTGCTCTGCCCAATATATAACAAGAATGTCCACCCCGACCTCTGCTCTGCCCAATATATAACAAGTATGTCCTCCCCCACCTCTGCTCTGCCCAATATATAACAAGTATGTCCACCCCGACCTCTGCTCTGCCCAATATATAACAAGTATGGCCACCCCGACCTCTGCTCTGCCCAATATATAACAAGTATGGCCACCCCGACCTCTGCTCTGCCCAATATATAACAACTATGTCCACCCCGACCTCTGCTCTGCCCAATATATAACAAGTATGTCCACCCCGACCTCTGCTCTGCCCAATATATAACAAGTATGTCCACCCCGACCTCTGCTCTGCACAATATATAACAAGTATGTCCACCCCGACCTCTGCTCTGCCCAATATATAACAAGTATATCCACCCCGACCTCTGCTCTGCCCAATATATAACAAGTATGTCTACCCCGACCTCTGCTCTGCCCAATATATAACAAGTATTTCCACCCCGACCTCTGCTCTGCCCAATATATAACAAGTATGTCCACCCCGACCTCTGCTCTGCCCAATATATAACATGTATGTCCACCCCGACCTCTGCTATGCCCAATTTATAACAAGTATGCCCACCCCGACCTCTGCTCTGCCCAATATATAACAAGTATGACCTCCCCGACCTCTGCCCTGCCCAATATATAACAAGTATGACCTCCCCGACCTCTGCTCTGCCCAATATATAACAAGTATGCCCACCCCGACCTCTGCCCTGCCCAATATATAACAAGTATGTCCACCCCGACCTCTGCTCTGCCCAATATATAACAAGTATGACCACCCCGACCTCTGCTCTGCCCAATATATACCAAGTACTCCCACCCCGACCTCTGCTCTGCCCAATATATAACAACTATGTCCACCCCGACCTCTGCTCTGCCCAATATATAACAAGTATGCCCACCCCGACCTCTGCTCTGCCCAATATATAACAGGTATGTCCCCCCCGACCTCTGCTCTGCCCAATATATAACAAGTATGTCCACCCCGACCTCTGCTCTGCCCAATATATAACAAGTATGTCCACCCCGACCTCTGCTCCGCCCAATATATAACAAGTATGTCCACCCCGACCTCTGCTCCGCCCAATATATAACAAGTATGTCCACCCCGACCTCTGCTCTGCCCAATATATAACAAGCATGTCCCCCGACCTCTGCTCTGCCCAATATATAACAAGCATGTCCACCCCGACCTCTGCTCTGCCCAATATATAACAAGTATGCCCACCCCGACCTCTGCCCTGCCCAATATATAACAGGTATGTCCACCCCGACCTCTGCTCTGCCCAATATATAACAAGTATGTCCACCCCGACCTCTGCTCTGCCTAATATATAACAAGTATGTCCACCCCGACCTCTGCTCTGCCCAATATATAACAAGTATGGCCACCCCGACCTCTGCTCTGCCCAATATATAACAAGTATGTCCACCCTTACCTCTGCTCTGCCCAATATATAACAAGTATGTATACCCCGACCTCTGCTCTGCCCAATATATAACAAGTATGTCCACCCCGACCTCTGCTCTGCCCAATATATAACAAGTATGTCCACCCCGACCTCTGCTCTGTGCAATATATAATAATAACACAATTACCTCTTCTAACAATGACTCCTTCCACTTCCTGCAACTTCTCGTCTTGTTATGTCACATCACATCCTCTCTGTGGCTTTAATACTTCCTGTCTGCAAGGTTGCCATCTTGAGGTAAATGGGCAAACTGCAGCCTCTGGTTGTAGAATTACATGCACTCAGCCAGTGCATGCTCAGCTAAAAGTAGCTATACACTTCCCATTTACACTTGGGGCTTGATTCACTATAGTGTGATAATTGCTATCGTAGCACTTATCACGCGATCCGCCCTGCGCAGCGCTTTGCGAGCGTAAAAGATAACTTTGCTAAGCGAAGGTTTGCGTGTGATCGTGCACATGAAACAAGTGTGTGGGAACCCTGTCCTCCTTGGGAATCCAGTCCCCCTGTCCCTCTTTCAGGACTGATGGACAGATCTGTGTAATATGTGTATACATAGCTCCCTCTGTCCCTCTTTCCTCCTCATGTGTCCCTCTTTCAGGGCTGATGGACAGATCTGTGTAATATGTGTATACATAGCTCCCTCTGTCCCTCTTTCCTCCTCATGTGTCCCTCTTTCAGGGCTGATGGACAGATCTGTGTAATATGTGTATACATAGCTCCCCCTGTGCCTCTTTCCTCCTCATGTGTCCCTTTTTCAGGGCTGATGGACAGATCTGTGTAATATGTGTATACATAGCTCCCTCTGTCCCTCTTTCCTCCTCATGTGTCCCTCTTTCAGGACTGATGGACAGATCTGTGTAATATGTGTTTACATAGCTCCCCTGTCCCTCTTTCCTCCTCATGTGTCCCTCTTTCAGGACTGATGGACAGATCTGTGTAATATGTGTATACATAGCTCCCTCTGTCCCTCTTTCCTCCTCATGTGTCCCTCTTTCAGGACTGATGGACAGATCTGTGTAATATGTGTATACGTAGCTCCCCTCTGTCCCTCTAATGTGTCCCTCTTTTAGGGCTGATGGACAGATCTGTGTAATAGGTGTATGCATAGCTCCCCTCTGTCCCGCTTTCCTCCTCATGTGTCCCTCTTTCAGGACTGATGGACAGATCTGTGTAATATGTGTATACATAGCTCTTCCTGTCCCTCTTTCCTCCTCATGTGTCCCTCTTTCAGGATTGATAGACAGATCTTTGTAATATGTGCATACATAGCTCCCGCTGTCCCTCTTTCCTCCTCATGTCATGTGTCCCTCTTTCAGGACTGATAGACAGATCTACAGAACTGTGTAATATGTGTATACAGAGCTCCCTCTGTCCCTCTTTCCCCCTGATGTGTCCCTCTTTCAGGACTGATGGACAGATCTGTGTAATATGTGTATACAGCTCTCCCTGTCCCCCTTTTCTCCTTATTTGTCCCTCTTTCAGGACTGATGGACAGATCTGTGTATTATGTGTATACATAGCTCCCCCTGTCCCTCTTTCCTCCTCATGAGTCCCTCTTTAAGGACTGATGGACAAGTTTGCTATTGTGAGTGACCACGGGTAATGGCCGGGGAATCCTGGTTCGATTCCGGTCCGGAGTGGGAGCCTAAGAAATGGCTACCACCCCCGCACATCCAAGGAAGGCAGCAGGCATGGTATGCATGTCCTGAGGTAGTGACCAAAAATAACAATACAGGAGGACTTTCGAGGCCCTGCTGTATATGTGAATTGAATCAACTTTAAATCCTTTAACGAAAATCTGTTATGGAGGGCAAGTCTGATGATGCCTTCACTGCGACTCACCAGGTTGGTCACCTCCACAAGGAGGCGAGAATCTGTTATGGAGGGCAAGTCTGCCATTGTGAGTGACCATGGGTAATGGCCGGGGAATCAGGGTTCTATTCCGGTCCAGAATATGAGCCTGAGACCCATGCTATAAGTAATGTACCTGCCCTGACCATGCTTTGCAGACCAGGCATCTGTGGTCAGATGGACCCTTGAAACAGCGCAAGACGAACCAAATCGAAAGCATTTGCCAAGAATGTGTTATTATGGAAGGCAAGTATGCCATTCATTCAACTGTGTGAAACTTTCTATGGTACTTTCTCAGTACCATGGTGACCACGGGTAATGGCCGGGGAATCCTGGTTCGATTTCGGTCCGGAGTTGGAGCCTAAGAAACGGCTTGGTAGCCACACATCCAAGGAAGGCAGCAGGCATGGCATGCACGTCCCGAGGTATTGACCAAAAATAAAAATACAGGAGGACTTTCGAGGCCATGATGTACATGTGAAATGAATCAACTTTAAATCCTTTAACGAGAATCTGTTTTGGAGGGCAAGTCTGATGGTGCCTTCACTGCGACTCACCAGGTTGGTCACCTTCTCAAAGGGCCGCATGAGCCTGCATGCATTTCGCATCAGTGTCCAGTTGTTGGGCCACAACATCCCCATCTCCCCAGATTGTGTCCTTGTACTGTAATTTATACAATATCACTGGCTGCGCCACTTATTATGCACTCAAAAGTTCATAAATACCAAAGTCCTTATGGGAAAATCTGCCTATGAGTCCTATGAGTTCGCTGTGGGGGTATCCTTAGTATGAAGACAATAGGTAAAGCATTCCACTGCACTCTCATTTAGATTGCATGGACCTAAAAAACACACTGCACATCGCGTGATCCTGCTTCAAATGTGCTCCTTTATCGCAAACGTGCTAGTGTGAACCATGCCTGTACGCGTGCACACACCACCAACATCAAAGGGGCTCACCAGATTCTAGCCACCTCGGTTTTCAGGTGGGTCTCAGGCTCAAATCTGAGTCTCACTCGGTCCTTCAGTGAACCACAACATCCAGTACGGTAGAAAATATATTTAATCTTCATAAAACTTTAATATAAAACACAGTAAAACTCCTCATTGCGTAGTATATCTAAGCAATTAAATTCCACATCCGTGCTTCTCGCGCCAATCACCTACTTACAAGCTAAAAGATGAAAGTAGGCACATCTGACCGGTGGTGCTGGAGGTCCTGTGGAGCCAGCATATGGCTTCCCGGCGGCGTCCCGCACTACAAAAAGTGGGTTCACTGAACACAACAGGTAGGTATATGCAGTGATGAGGTGGGTTCACTAACCATAACAGGTAGGTATATGCAGTGATGAGGTGGGTTCACTGAACACAACAGGTAGGTAAATGCAGTGATGAGGTGGGTTCACTGAACACAACAGGTAGGTAAATGCAGTGATGAGGTGGGTTCACTGAACACAACAGGTAGGTAAATGCAGTGATGAGGTGGGCTCACTGAACACAACAGGTAGGTATATGCTGAGATGAGGTGGGTTCACTGAACACAACAGGTAGGTATATGCAGTGATGAGGTGGGTTCACTGAACACAACAGGTAGGTAAATGCAGTGATGAGGTGGGCTCACTGAACACAACAGGTAGGTATATGCTGAGATGAGGTGGGTTCACTGAACACAACAGGTAGGTAAATGCAGTGATGAGGTGGGTTCACTGAACACAACAGGTAGGTATATGCAGGGCCGGCCTTAGGTTTCACAGCTCCCTGAGCGTAACCAGATTTTGGTGCCCCCCCCCCCCCCGTCATCTCTTTGCGATCCCTCCATTTAGTGTATATAGGCACCCCACCTTTGGTGTGTATATAGGCAGATCCCCCCTTTTAGTGTATATAGGCAGACCCCCCCCCCCCTTTCACTGTATGTAGGCAGATCCCCCTTTAGTGTATATATAGGTGGTGGGTTCACTAAACACAACAGGTAGGTACATGCAGTGATGAGGTGGGTTCATTGAACACAACAGGTAGGTAAATGCAGTGATGAGGTGGGTTCACTGAACACAACAGGTAGGTATATGCAGTGATGAGGTGGGTTCACTCAACACAACAGGTAGGTATATGCCGTAATGAGGTGGGTTCACTGAACACAACAAGTAGGTAAATGCAGTGATGAGGTGGGTTCACTGAACACAACAGGTAGGTAAATGCAGTGATGAGGTGGGTTCACTGAACACAACAGGTAGGTATATGCAGTGATGAGGAGGGTTCACTCAACACAACAGGTAGGTATATGCAGTGATGAGGTGGGTTCACTGAACACAACAAGTAGGTAAATGCAGTGATGAGGTGGGTTCACTGAACACAACAGGTAGGTATATGCGATGAGGTGGGTGCACTAAACACAACTGGTAGGTAGGTATATGCAGTACTGGGTATTACAATGTGCACCTGTCACACAGGTAGTCACTGAATGTGCTGGGCCTGGCTGGCAGTGGCACACACACAGTATGAATTAGCAAGGCTGTCTATGCAACACAAGTGTCAGTGGGACACACAGAGAAAAAAAATTGATCACAAAAACAAGATTAGCTCTCAAAAGAGCTGTTGTGGGGTGCTATTTTAGCAATAACAATCAGCCAGGAGCAAGCTGACAAGAGCCTAACTAATCTTTCCCTATGAGAGTCTGCCAGCAGCTGTCCCTTCTCTCACTATTGCAGGGACACGAGTGAGTGTAATGGCCGGTGGAGCCTGCCTTATATAAGGGGAGGAGTGACTCCAGGAGAGAGTGTAGCCTGATTGTCTACAATGTGCCTGCTGACTGTGATGTAGAGGGTCAAAGTTGATACTAATGGTGCACTATGGGGGCGAACCGAACTTCCGCAAAAGTTCGCCTTACATGGCGAATGCCAACCACTGGAAGTTCGCCTGAAACCGTTCGGGCCATCTCTACTCCTCATGTGTCCCTCTTTCAGGACTGATGGACAGATCTGTGTAATATGTGTATACATAGCTCCCCCTGTCCCTCTTTCCTCCTCATGTGTCCCTCTTTCAGGACTGATGGACAGATCTGTGTAATATGTGTATACATAGCTCCCTCTGTCTCTCTTTCCTCCTCATGTGTCCCTCTTTCAGGGCTGATGGACAGATCTGTGTAATATGTGTATACATAGCTCCCCCTGTCCCTCTTTCCTCCTCATGTGTCCCTCTTTCAGGACTGATGGACAGATCTGTGTAATATGTGTATACATAGCTCCCCTGTCCCTCTTTCCTCCTCATGTGTCCCTCTTTCAGGATTGATGGACAGATCTGTGTAATATGTGTATACATAGCTCTCTCTGTCCCTCTTTCCTCCTCATGTGTCCCTCTTTCTGGACTGATGGACAGATCTGTGTAATATGTGTATACCGTACATAGCTCCCCATGTCCCTCTTTCCTCCTCATGTTACCTTCTTTCAGGACTGATGGACAGATCTGTGTAATATGTGTATACATAGCTCCCCTCTGTCCCTCTTTCCTGCTCATGTGTCCCTCTTTCAGGACTGATGGACAGATCTGTGTAATATGTGTATACCTAGCTTCCCCTCTGTCCCTCTTTCCCCCTCATGTGTCCCTCTTTCAGGACTGATGGACAGATCTGTGTAATATGTGTATACATAGCTCCCCTGTCCCTCTTTCCTCCTCATGTGTCCCTCTTTCAGGATTGATGGACAGATCTGTGTAATATGTGTATACATAGCTCTCTCTGTCCCTCTTTCCTCCTCATGTTTCCTTCTTTCAGGACTGATGGACAGATCTGTGTAATATGTGTATACATAGCTCCCTCTGTCCCTCTTGTGTCCCTCTTTCAGGACTGATGGACAGATCTGTGTAATATGTGTATACATAGCTCCCTCTGTCCCTCTTTCCTCCTCATGTGTCCCTCTTTCAGGACTGATGGACAGATCTGTGTAATATGTGTATACATAGCTCCCCATGTCCCTCTTTCCTCCTCATGTGTCCCTCTTTTAGGACTGATGCACAGATCTGTGTAATATGTGTATACATAGCTCCCCATGTCCCTCTTTCCTCCTCATGTGTCCCTCTTTCAGGACGGATGGACAGATCTGTGTAATATGTGTATACATAGCTCCCTATGTCCCTCTTTCCTCCTCATGTGTCCCTCTTTCAGGACTGATGGACAGTTCTGTGTAATATGTGTATACATAGCTCCCTCTGTCCCTCTTTCCCCCTCATGTGTCCCTCTTTCAGGACTGATGGACAGATCTGTGTAATATGTGTATACATAGCTCCCTCTGCCCCTCTTTCCTCCTCATGTGTCCCTCTTTCAGGACTGATGGACAGATCTGTGTAATATGTGTATACATAGCTCCCTCTGTCCCTCTTTCCTCCTCATGTGTCCCTCTTTCAGGACTGATGGACAGATCTGTGTAATATGTGTATACATAGCTCCCCCTGTCCCTCTTTCCTCCTCATGTGTCCATCTTTCAGGACTGATGGACAGATCTGTGTAATATGTGTATCCATAGTTCCCGCTGTCCCTCTTTCCTCCTCATGTGTCCCTCTTTCAGGACTGATGGACAGATCTGTGTAATATGTGTATACATAGCTCCCTCTGTCCCTCTTTCCTCCGTATGTGTCCCTCTTTCAGGGCTGATGGACAGATCTGTGTAATATGTGTATACATAGCTCCCTCTGTCCCTCTTTCCTCCTCATGTGTCCCTCTTTCAGGACTGATGGACAGATCTGTGTAATATGTGTATACATAGTTCCCCCTGTCCCTCTTTCCTCCTCATGTGTCCCTCTTTCAGGACTGATGGACAGATCTGTGTAATATGTGTATACATGGCTCCCCCTGTCCCTCTTTCCTCCTCATGTGTCCCTCTTTCAGGACTGATGGACAGATCTGTGTAATATGTGTATACATAGCTTCCCCTGTCCCTCTTTCCTCCTCATGTGTCCCTCTTTCAGGACTGATGGACAGATCTGTGTAATATGTGTATACATAGCTCCCCCTGTCCCTCTTTCCTCCTCATGTGTCCCTCTTTCAGGACTGATGAACAGATCTGTGTAATATGTGTATACATAGCTGCCCCTGTCCCTCTTTCCTCCTCATGTGTCCCTCTTTCAGGACTGATGGACAGATCTGTGTAATATGTGTATACATAGCTCCCTCTTTCCTTCTTTCCTCCTCATGTGTCCCTCTTTCTGGACTAATGGACAGATCTGTGTAATATTTGTGTATACATAGTTCCCCTGTCCCTGCTTCCCCCTCATGTGTCCCTCTTTTAGGACTTAAAGACAGATCTGTGTAATGTGTGTATACATAGCTACCCATGTCCCTCTTTCCTCCTCATGTGTCCCTCTTTCAGGACTGATGGAGCAATCTGTGTAATATGTGTATACATAGCTCACTCTGTCCCTCTTTCCTCCCTCATGTGTCCCTCTTTCAGGACTGATGGACAGATCTGTGTAATATGTGTATACATAGCTCCCCCTGTCCCTCTTTCCACCTCATGTGTCCCTCTTTCAGGACTGATGGACAGATCTGTGTAATATGTGTATACATGCTCCCCCTGTCCCTCTTTCCTCCTCATGTGTCCCTCTTTCAGGACTGATGGACAGATCTGTGTAATATGTGTATACATAGCTCCCTTTGTCCCTCTTTCCTCCTCATGTGTCCCTCTTTCAGGACTGATGTATAGATCTGTGTAATATGTGTATACATAGCTCCCTCTGTCCCTCTTTCCTCCTCATGGGTCCCTCTTTCAGGACTGATGCTCAGATCTGTGTACTATGTGTATACATAGCTTCCCCTGTCCCTCTTTCCTCCTCATGTGTCCATCTTTCAGGACTGATGGACAGATCTGTGTAATATGTGTATACATAGCTCCCTCTGTCCCTCTTTCCTCCTCATGTGTCCCTCTTTCAGGACTGATGCACAGATCCGTGTAATATGTGTATACATAGCTCCCCCTGTCCCTCTTTCCTCCTCATGTGTCCATCTTTCAGGACTGATGGACAGATCTGTGTAATATGTGTATACATAGCTCCCCCTGTCCCTCTTTCCCCCTCATGTGTCCCTCTTTCAGGACTGATGGACAGATCTGTGTAATATGTGTATACATGGCTCCCCTTGTCCCTCTTTCCTCCTCATGTGTCCCTCTTTCAGGACTGATGGACAGATCTGTGTAATATGTGTATACATGGCTCCCCCTGTCCCTCTTTCCTCCTCATGTGTCCCTCTTTCAGGACTGATGGACAGATCTTTGTAATATGTGTATACATAGCTCCCCCTGTCCCTCTTTCCTCCTCATGTGTCCCTCTTTCAGGACTGATGGTCAGATCTGTGTAATATGTGTATACATAGCTCCCCCTGTCCCTCTTTCCCCCTCATGTGTCCCTCTTTCAGGACTGATGGACAGATCTGTGTAATATGTGTATACATAGCTCCCCCTGTCCCTCTTTCCTCCTCATGTGTCCCTCTTTCAGGACTGATGGACAGATCTGTGTACTATGTGTATACATAGCTTCATCTGTCCTTCTTTCCTCCTCATGTGTCCCTCTTTCAGGACTGATGGGTAGCTATGTATACACATAGTACACAGATCTGAGCATCAGTCCTGAAAGAGGGACACATGAGGGGGAAAGAGGGACAGGGGGAGCTATGTATACACATATTACAAAGATCTGTTAATCAGCCCTGAAAGAGGGACACATGAGGGGGAAAGAGGGACAGGGGGAGCTATGTATACACATATTACACAGATCTGTCTTTAAGTCCTAAAAGAGGGACACATGAGGGGGAAAGAGGGACAGAGGGAGCTATGTATACACATATTACACACATCTGTCTTTAAGTCCTAAAAGAGGGACACATGAGGGGGAAAGAGGGACAGGGGGAGCTATGTATACACATATTACACAGATCTGTCCATCAGTCCGGAAAGAGGGACACATGAGGAGGAAAGAGGGACAGAGTGAGATATGTATACACATATTACACAGATCTGTCCATCAGTCCTGAAAGAGGGACACATGAGGAGGAAAGAGGGACAGAGAGAGCTATGTATACACATATTACACAGATCTGTCCATCAGTCCTGAAAGAGGGACACATGAGGAGGAAAGAGGGACAGTGGGAGCTATGTATACACATATTACACAGATCTGTCCATCAGTCCTGAAAGAGGGACACATGAGGGGGAAAGAGGGATATATGAGGGGGAAAGAGGGACAGAGGGGAGCTATGTATACACATATTACACAGATCTATCCATCAGTACTGAAAGAGGGACACATGAGGGGGAAAGAGGGATAGGGGGAGCTATGTATACACATTTTACACAGATCTGTCCATGTCCCTCTTTCCTCCTCGTGTGTCCCTCTTTCAGGACTGATGGACAGATCTGTGTAATATGTGTATACGTAGCTCACCCTGTCCCTCTTTCCTCCTCATGTGTCCCTCTTTCAGTACTGATGGATAGATCTGTGTAATATGTGTATACATAGCTCCCCTCTGTCCCTCTTTCCCCCTCATATATCCCTCTTTCCCCCTCATGTGTCCCTCTTTCAGGACTGATGGACAGATCTGTGTAATATGTGTATACATAGCTCCCACTGTCCCTCTTTCCTCCTCATGTGTCCCTCTTTCAGGACTGATGGACAGATCTGTGTAATATGTGTATACATAGCTCCCTCTGTCCCTCTTTCCTCCTCATGTGTCCCTCTTTCAGGACTGATGGACAGATCTGTGTAATATGTGTATACATAGCTCCCCTGTCCCTCTTTCCTCCTCATGTGTTCCTCTTTCAGGACTGATGGACAGATCTGTGTAATATGTGTATACATTGCTCCCCCTGTGCCTCTTTCCTCCTCATGTGTCCCTCTTTCAGGACTGATGGACAGATCTGTGTAATATGTGTATACATAGCTCCCCCTGTCCCTCTTTCCTCCTCATGTGTCCCTCTTTCAGGACTGATGGACAGATCTATGTAAATATATGTATGTTATCTACTAAAAAATGTATTTAACCACATAAGGACCGCAGTCTTTTCACCCCTTAAAGTGGACCCAAATTAAAAATACAAGATTTCAGAAATAAAATCTATTTTCTAAATTATAATAATAAATAAAACACTGTGAGAGATATATGGGTGGGTATGGTCCAAACCATACAAAAATAATAATAAATAGCAGCCTTTTTTCAGCTGCATGATGACAAATATAAAATATTTTACATTTATTGGAGAAACCCCTCCCTTCCTTTCAAATTGCCGGGATTTTTCCTGCAAACTGGTGGAGTAGGTGGTGTCCAGCAAAGGAGGAATTGCTAATGGCTGCCACCTGTATAACCCTAGTTATGAAAAGAGAAGGGTGAAAAGCATGCACTGAAATGCTCATAGGTTTGAATGAGTGTTTATTTATCTTTGTATGTGTCAGAGTGGTGCAACTAAATATTTTTAATTAAAAAAATGTTTGGTTTGGATCCGCTTTAAGGACCAGAGTCTTTTTTTCCATTCAGACCACTGCAGCTTTAACGGTTTATTGCTCGGTCATACAACCTACTATCTAAATGAATTTTACCTCCTTTTCTTGTCACTAATACAGCTTTCTTTTGGTGCTATTTGATCGCTGCTGCAATTTTTAGTTTTTATTATATTTATAAAAAAAATACATGAATTTTGTCAAAAAAATGATTTTTTTTAACTTTCTGTGATAAAATTTGTCAAAGTAACATTTCTATATACATTTTTGTCCAAATGTATTCTGCTACATGTCTGTGATAAAAAAAAAAAAAAAAAAAAACATTCAGTGTATATTTATTGGTTTGGGTAAAAGTTATAGCGTTTACAAACTATGGTGTCAAAAGTGAATTTTCCCAGGCTATCTCCAGCTCAGAGGGATGCCTTATATATGCCTCTTACCTGTGACGAAATTTACACAGCAATTGCTAGCTCGCCAAGCAAAGAGGCCCCAGGGCTGGATGGGACGCCTATAGAGATCTATAAAAGGTATAATGAAAACATAGCTCCGCCTCTGCTGCAGACCTTTAACCTCCTTGCCGGTTATCCCGAACTCAGTTCGGGGTAACCTGCGCAGGAGGATTTCTCAGGCCCCGCTGGGCCGATTTGCATAATTTTTTTTTCCCTACACGCAGCTAGCACTTTGCTAGCTGCGTGTAGTACGCGATCGCCTCCGATTCGCCGCTACCCGCCGCACCGCGCCCCCCCGCCCCAGACCCCTGCGCAGCCTGGCCAATCAGTGCCAGGCAGCGCTAAGGGGCGGATCGGGATTCCCTCTGACGTCCGTCATCCCGCCCCGTCGCCATGGCGACCGGGGAAGCCCTGCAGGAAATCCTGTTCTGAACGGGATTTCCTGCTTACTCTGATCGCCGAAGGCGATTGGAGTAGGTGGGGGGATGCCGCCGCTCAGCGGCTATCATGTAGTGAGCACTGCAGGAAATCCCGTTCGGCGATCGGAGTGGGTGGGGGGATGCCGCCGCTCAGCGGCTATCATGTAGTGAGCACTGCAGGAAATCCCGTTCGGCGATCGGAGTGGGTGGGGGGATGCCGCCGCTCAGCGGCTATCATGTAGTGAGCACTGCAGGAAATCCCGTTCGGCGATCGGAGTGGGTGGGGGGATGCCGCTGCTCAGCGGCTATCATGTAGTGAGCACTGCAGGAAATCCCGTTCGGCGATTGGAGTAGGTGGGGGGATGCCGCCACTCAGCGGCTATCATGTAGTGAGCCCTGCAGGAAATCCCGTTCGGCGATTGGAGTAGGTGGGGGGATGCCGCCGCTCAGCGGCTATCATGTAGCGAGCACTGCAGGAAATCCCGTTCGGCGATCGGAGTAGGTGGGGGGATGCCGCCGCTCAGCGGCTATCATGTAGCGAGCACTGCAGGAAATCCCGTTCGGCGATCGGAGTGGGTGGGGGGATGCCGCCGCTCAGCGGCTATCATGTAGCGAGCACTGCAGGAAATCCCGTTCGGCGATCGGAGTGGGTGGGGGGATGCCGCCGCTCAGCGGCTATCATGTAGTGAGCACTGCAGGAAATCCCGTTCGGCGATCGGAGTGGGTGGGGGGATGCCGCCGCTCAGCGGCTATCATGTAGTGAGCACTGCAGGAAATCCCGTTCGGCGATCGGAGTGGGTGGGGGGATGCCGCCGCTCAGCGGCTATCATGTAGCGAGCACTGCAGGAAATCCCGTTCGGCGATCGGAGTGGGTGGGGGGATGCCGCCGCTCAGCGGCTATCATGTAGCGAGCACTGCAGGAAATCCCGTTCGGCGATCGGAGTAGGTGGGGGGATGCCGCCGCTCAGCGGCTATCATGTAGCGAGCACTGCAGGAAATCCCGTTCGGCGATCGGAGTGGGTGGGGGATGCCGCCGCTCAGCGGCTATCATGTAGCGAGCACTGCAGGAAATCCCGTTCGGCGATCGGAGTAGGTGGGGGGATGCCGCCGCTCAGCGGCTATCATGTAGTGAGCACTGCAGGAAATCCCGTTCGGCGATCGGAGTGGGTGGGGGGATGCCGCCGCTTAGCGGCTATCATGTAGTGAGCACTGCAGGAAATCCCGTTCGGCGATCGGAGTGGGTGGGGGGATGCCGCCGCTCAGCGGCTATCATGTAGTGAGCACTGCAGGAAATCCCGTTCGGCGATCGGAGTGGGTGGGGGGATGCCGCCGCTCAGCGGCTATCATGTAGCGAGCACTGCAGGAAATCCCGTTCGGCGATCGGAGTGGGTGGGGGGATGCCGCCGCTCAGCGGCTATCATGTAGTGAGCACTGCAGGAAATCCCGTTCGGCGATCGGAGTGGGTGGGGGGATGCCGCCGCTCAGCGGCTATCATGTAGTGAGCACTGCAGGAAATCCCGTTCGGCGATCGGAGTGGGTGGGGGGATGCCGCCGCTTAGCGGCTATCATGTAGCGAGCACTGCAGGAAATCCCGTTCGGCGATCGGAGTGGGTGGGGGGATGCCGCCGCTTAGCGGCTATCATGTAGCGAGCCCTGGGCTCGCTACATGATTAAAAAAAAAAAAAAAGTGCGGCGCTGCCTCCTTGCCGGATTTTTTAGACCGGCAAGGAGGTTAATGAAGCCTTTGAGAAAGGTTCTCTCCCCGATTCCATGAGAGAGGCTTTGATTGTTCTTCCCAAACCCGGCAGGGACCCCCTTGTGTTGTGACTTCTATCACCCAATTTCACATTTAAAGGACACCCGAGGTGACATGTGACATGATGAGATAGACATGGGTATGTACAGTGCCTAGCACACAAATAACTAGGCTGTGTTCCTTTTTTTCTTTTTCTATCTGAAAGAGTTAAATATCAGGTATGTAAGTGGCTGACTCAGGAAGTGACTTCAGTGTGACCCTCACTAATAAGACATTCCAACTACAAAACACTTTCCTAGCAGAAAATGGCTTCCGAGAGCAGGACAGAGATAAAAAGGGTCAATAGTTCATATATTTTAGCTCTGGCATATTCAATGAATGTGTCATTCAGCAAAAACAATAAAACATTTAAAACTTAAAAAGCAGATTTAAACATAAAATAAAACTGTGGAAAATCTTAAGTCATTTTTAGGAGAAGGAAGATAGATACAATCGTTTATTTCATGAATTATTTTTCGCCTCGGGTGTCCTTTAAAGTGGAACTAACCTTAACTTTTCACTATATCTATTAGGTAAATATACCAATAAATATGGGTGTTTTTAAAATCTTTTTTTAAAAAACATATTAGAAAAGAAGTTATGCAAAAACAGAAGCCGTAGCCACGCCCCCCAAGCTTCTGCTGCCGCGGCATGGCCCCATCATGCACAGCGTGCTCTTTCTCTTGCCGGATCTCTATGTGGCTGCAGTGTAGTTAACTGATATCACGTGATGCTTCCTCCTGAAGCATCACGTCACGTCATTTGCAAGTGCCGGTGTAATGTCAGCAATTGCAGCCCTGCACGTTTTGCAGCCCCGCATGCGCAGTTGAAGCCTGCGTCCCATTAAGTTGTGCAGCCACATAAAACGTCCTAAATATCTCCGCTTCCGCACCACGTACACCCCCGAAATTTTCAGGGGAGGGAGGGGACCCCCAGATCTAGCTCTGTGCCGAATTGCAGCCCCCGAGCCCCGCTGGTTCCCGAGACTGATTGCAGCAAACCTATCTCGGGAACTAGCGGGGCTCGGGGGCTGCAATTCGACACAGAGCTAGATCTGGGGGTCCCCTCCCTCCCCTGAAAATTTCGGGGGTGTACGTGGTGCGGAAGCGGAGATATTTCAGGTAAATAATGTCTAACTTCCCACTGAGCATGCGCGATACTCAGTGAGGAAGGCTGCTTCCGGGCTGCAATATCTGACATTACACCGGCTTCTTTCTGTAGTTCCCTTTCTGTAGTTCCCGGGTGGAGGTGCTGTGGGCTGAAGAAATACAAGAGGTTTGTGGCTAACAGTACAGCCTCCCTGGATCTGTTTATGTGTCATTCCCCTGGACTGGGGAGGGGGAAGGGCCGGTGTGCACTTCCTTCCTGTCGGGTCTCTCTGGAGTTTACAAACTGTGCCCGCTCAAGCATAGCAGCTTATGCTGCTTTCTCCATGGGCTGGAGTGGACAGACACGCAGAGGGAACAGCCAGGATACCGCAGCTTCAGCCCTACAGATAGTGTGTGTGTGATGCTCTCTCCCCCCTCCAGTAAAGTTCAAAGGCTGAGGCTGCCGGTGGTTAAGTGTTTTTTATTTCTTCCAAAGCTAGCTAGGGAGGAGGGGAGAGGGGGTTGACAGAGTGTGTGTGTGTGTGTCATTGACATTTTGTGTGTGAGCGTGTGTGTGTGCCAAAGAGAGGAAGCATGTGTGTACACTATATGTGTATGTGGGTGCCCGAGTGTCTGTGTGTCCATAGTGGGTGTACCAAAGAGAGAAAGTTGTGTGTACAGTTTTTATATGTGTGTGTCCACAATGTGTGTTTGTGTGTGTCTGTGTGCACAGCATGTATATGAGCGTTCCAGAGTGTGTGTCCATAGTGTGTGTGTGTGTGTGTGTGAGAGCCAGAGAAAAAAAGTGTGTGTGCTGTGTACAGTTTGTATGTGTCCACAATGTGTGTTTGTGTCTGTGTGCACAGCATGCGTATGTGTGTCTGTCCACAGTGTGTGTGTGTATATGTGCGCCAGAGTGTTTGTGTCTGTATGTGTACAGCGTGTGTGTGTGTTTGTGTCTGTATGTGTACAGAGTGTGTATGTATGTACCAGAATGTGTGTGTGTGTTTGTCTTTGTGTCCATTATGTGTGCGCCAGTGTGTGAGTGTGTGTGTGTGTGTGCTTGTGTTTTTTTGTGTGTAAAGGCAAGTTTTCTGGGGATGGGGGAGACGAAGGGGGGGGGGGGAGGGGGAAGTAGTCCATATAAGAGGTAGGCTTTATGGGAGGGGGGGGTCAGCCTTGTCTAGGCTGCAAGTGGACTTTTTATAGGGTCTATGACCTAAGCTTGTCCCCCACTGCTCCGGGATTCCTCCTGCCTACACGTGTGCCCCACGTGGTTTCCTAGTAAGGTCGTGTGTGATGTCATACGTGCGATCTTACTAGGAAACTACGTGGGGTGTGCGTGTATGGAGAGGGGAATGCGCCCGGAGCAGCGGAGGGACAAGCGGAGGCCGCGGACAGGTAATGTATTGTTACACTGGGCACATACTTTATTAGGAGGGATATTGCCGGGGCTATTAAAGTATATATAAAGTGCCGACGTATTACGCAGTGCTATACAGAGTATATTGTCACAAACTGTCCCTCAGAAGGGCTAATCACAATCTAATCCCTACCATAGTCATATATCTGTGTGTATTGTGTAGTGCATATATATGTTTTTGGGATGTGGGAGGAAATCTAAGTGCCGGGGGAAACTCACACAGACACAGAGAACATACAAACTCCATGCAGATAGAGCCCTGGCTGGGATTTGAACCCGGGACCCAGTGCTGTAAGACGAGAGCGCTAACCACTATGCCACCTTGCTTCCCCAAATCTTGGCTTATAAATCTTATGGAGTTGTTTTCTGTTGTAATATGTGGTGGTCGTTGGTGAATTTTTTAATTAATTGTAAGTTGCTAGGTCTCGTGTGGGAGACAACTTGCATTTCATAACTGATATAGATATGTGCGTTGTGTAAAGCTGGCCATACATCTGGAAACTTGGCAGTCAATCGACCATCTGATTCCACTATTCTAATCGAATGAAGATTGGTGCCACCAAAAGCATGTCCAATTGACGATGCAACCATTTTTGTGTTCCTTGTATTGATCAGCTCAATGTGGTGCACAGTAGAAATGTAGTGAGATATTGTGATGACAAACATGACGGAACCCCCGGGGATGGCCCCCCTCCCCTAGTGTAAAATGTGCCCAGTGCGATATACTGACAGTTGAGGAATAACTACAGAGGATAGACAAAATACAGAGAAGAAAAATGACAGGCTGGAAAACTCAGGCAAACATTCATACACAGGCGCAGCCAGGTGACATCACTGTAACTCTACACTATCAGAGGCTAATTTGCATACTGATTAGAGAAAGGAGCTGCTTGAGGAGGGAGGGGCTGGAGGAAGTAGAAATCAGCTAAATGGCACTGTAAACTTGCCAACGAACATATGGCTCCACACTGCACTAGAATACAGTAACAGAAATTAGGACATCTGACAGGTATATTAGAGCAAACATATATTTTTATTTATTAAAGCAGTATTATGCAACACATCAGATATTTTTTACAGTATCAAATTTTAAGGTCAGTTCCCCTTTAAAGAGAACCCGAGGTGAGTTCTAACAATGCTAACAGCACACAGAGGCTGGGTCTGCCTATACTGCCCAGCCTCTGTTGCTATCCCAATCCCCCCTAAGTTCCCCCTTCGCTCTGCTATGCCCCATAAATCAGTGGAGCCGTGCCGACTGTTTACTTCTGTAAGTGTCAGTCTCGGCTGCTCCCCCGCCTCTTCCATAGCTCGGACCCCTGCCTGTGTCCCTTCCCTCCAATCAGCGGGGAGGGACGCAGGCAGGGACCAGAGCTATGGAGGAGGCGGGGGAGCAGCGAGCCTGACACTTACAGAGGTAAACAGCCGGCTGCGACACGCTGTGTCGACAGCTCAGCTGATTATTTATGAGGCATAGCAGAGCGAAGGGGGAACTTAGGGGGGATTGGGATAGCAACAGAGGCTGGGCAGTATATGCAGACCCAGCCTCTGTGTGCTGTTAGCATTGTTAGAACTCACCTCGGGTTCTCTTTAACCACGAATATTAAAATTCTTGCCAAATTACTGGCTATCAGATTTCACTCAGTCACTAGTTCACTATGACCAAACTTGTTTCATGCCTGAGAAACCCAATAATATATGATGGTTAATGACCAACATTCAAACCAAACACTTAGACAGTGGATCCCGGGTAGTGGTCTCCCTTGATATGGAGAAAGCTTTTGATAGGGGTGAGTGGCCCTATCTCATGACGGTCCTTGCCAGGTTTGGCTTTGGGGAAGATGTTATAAAGTGAGTGCAGCTTTTGTACGAGTGGCACGAGTAGGTACCAACAGTTGGCTATCCCAGTCCTTTCCCTTGGGTCGTGGAACTAGACAGGGGTGCCCGCTCTCCCCTCTACTGTATGCATTAGCGGTCGGACCATCATACCTGCTCACCCCATCATACATGGTTTTTGCACTGAAAGCAGAGAGGAAAAAATAGGCCTATAAGCAGATGACACCATCCTGTTTTTGGCTGATCCAGGGGCCTCCCTTGTTATTGCTCTCCAGTCTATAGAAGAGGCTGGTTTTTACTCAGGTTTGCGACTTGCAGCAAAAGTAAGTCTGTGCTCATGTACATTGATCAACCTCTTGCTGCAGTTAATCTGTGCCCGGTTCAGCTCCAGGTGGTGCATCCTTCAACCACTTCCCCTCTGCTGAGACGAGTAACTACATCCCTGGAAAATGCCACAACTCTGTGCAGGGAGGTAGCTACTACGTCCCTCCCCACCGCGCGTTCCCGCTCCCCCCCCACACACACGCGCTCGTTACTGCCAATTGCTAGCCGCTAGATCAATAAATGGAAACACATTGATCTAAGTCCCCTAGGTAGAGAAAAAAAAGGGGCTATGCACATCCCTTGTAAAACTTTACTTTTAATGTAGAAAAATTAAAAACGGCATACATTACATCCAGTACAATGCTGAGAGAGGTACTAGGCTGGTGGGGAGGTCGACAGCTGTTTCGTGCCTCTATACACTGTGGCGCATCGTCAGGATCTAAGTCCCCGTGTGAATAACCGCAGCCATCTATTTAGGCTCCGCCATTCACAAAACCCGTCCACGCATCGCTTCCCCTTTGCTTGCTAATATTATATTATAATATTAGCATGAGAAAGTGAGTGGCGAGGACATCTTGTGGCCAAAAAGTAAAATTACATCTACTTTTTTTTTTTTTTTTTTCCAATAAAGAACATACAGTATGTTTCCCTTATTTTCACATTTAAAATTAACCCCTGAAAAAATAAAGGAAATTAAAAAAAATTACAAATAAAGAAAAAATACACAAATAGTTACCTTAAGGACTGAACTTTTTTAATATGTATGTAAAGAGGATTTATTACTGTTACTTTATAAATTATGGACCTGTAATTAGGGATGGAAGCAAAACTGCAAAAAAAAAAAATCTACCTTTACTTCGAAATTAAATATTGGCTCCCTACATTGTACTGGGGAAAAATGTTAAATGTTGCAATAACCGGCACAAAGGGGAAAATAAAATGTGTGGATTTTAATAAAAGTAGCATGTATTATTTAAAAAACTATAATGGCCGAAAACTGAGAAATAATTTTTTCCCATTTTTTTCTTATTATTCCTGTTAAAATGCAGTTGAAATAAAATAATTCGTAGCAAAAAGTATCCCCCTAAAAAAGCCTAATTGGTGGCGAAAAAACAAGATATAGATGGTTTCTTTGTGATAAGTAGTAATAAAGTTATAGGCGCATAAATGGAAGGAGCGCTGACAGGTGAAAACTGCTCTGTTTTTTTAAGGAGAAAACCCCTTTGAGGTGAAGTGGTTAAATATCTGGGGGTTACGATAGACCTTTCTCCTAAAGTGAACTTGCAGGCAGAAGTACTGAGGGAGGTATGACAATAATGCCCGACTTATTCATGAGAAATCTCACCACTCACTCACCACTGTGAAATCTCTCATGGATGACAAGATTTGATTTACGGGTAAAACATTTCCCACACTCAGCACATGAATAGGGCTTCTCACCAGTGTGACGTCTCTCATGTCTGACAAGACCTGATTTAAATTCAAAACATTCCCCACACACAGCACATGAATAGGGCTTCTCACCAGTGTGAGATCTCTCATGTAAGACAAGATATGATTTATGGCTAAAACATTTCCCACACTCAGCACATGAATAGGGCTTCTCACCAGTGTGAGATCTCTCATGAACGGCAAGACTTGATTTCTTTGTAAAACATTTCCCACACTCAGCACATGAATAGGGCTTCTCACCAGTGTGACGTCTCTCATGTATAACAAGCTGTGATTTAAATTCAAAACATTCCCCACACTCAGTACATGAATGGGGCTTCTTACCAGTGTGATATCTCTCGTGTAAGACAAGATATGATTTAAGGCTAAAACATTTCCCACACTCAGCACATGAATAGGGCTTTTCAACACTGTGTGATTTCTCATGGGTGACGAGCAAAAATTTACTCCTAAAGCCTTTCCCACACTCAGCACATGAATAGGGCTTCTCACCAGTGTGAGACCTCTCATGTATAACTAGCTGAGATTTCTGCGCAAAACATTTCCCACACTCAATACATGAATATGGCTTCTTACCAGCGTGAGATTGCTCATGTCTGACAAGGATTCCTTTCTGTCCAAAACATTTCCCACACTCAGCACATGAATAACGCTTATCACCAGTGTGAGATCGCTCATGTGTGACAAGATATGACTTAAAGGTAAAACATTTTCCACACTCAGAACATGAATAGGGTTTCACACCAGTATGAGCTGCCTCATGTCTGCTAAGCTGTAATTTACCTGCAAAACCTTCCCCACACTCAGCACATGAATAGGGCTTCTCACCAGTGTGAGATCTCTGATGTCTGACAAGGTCTGATTTGTGTGCAAAACATTTCCCACACTCAGCACATGAATAGGGCTTCTCCCCAGTGTGAGATCTCTTATGTGCGAGAAGGCTTGGTTTACGTGTAAAACATTTCCCACACTCAGCACATGAATAGGGTTTCTCGCCAGTGTGAGATCTCTCATGTGTGACAAGCTTTGATTTATGTTTAAAACATTTCCCACACGTGGAACAGGAGTGAGACCCTCCAGCAGGGGGAGAGCTGTGCTGGGTATGAGGCCCCTCAGGGTTAGACAGGTGAGGGGAGTCTGGGGGCATATTTGGGGTCACCAGGATATCTGCAGGAGACTCTTGTCCAGTGACATCATCATCCGTTGTACAGTCTGTGGATACAGAGAGACGAGTCTCTGAGAAGTTCCTGATGCTGGGACTCCGCGCTGCAAATAGAGAAACATCATCACTTCCTGTTAGAGAATTCTGAAGGGAGGAGCAATTATCATTAGGGAGGGTCAGTGAGCTGCTGATAATTCCAAGTTGGTGCAAAGATGATGCAGATTGGAAATGGGCCTGATGCAGTATCTGCATAACTCTGCATATAATTATAATATAATTTGCACCATCTCAGAGATATGGGCATGTCACTGACCGTCGCTAGTTATCAGCCTGACGGAGAACTGCAGAAGGTTGTGCTCATTACAGGCAGCCAATCACAGGACAATAACTTTGCATGCACATTTTCTGTATCTTGAAATTTGAACAATGAAAATACATTGCCTGAGAAATGTTATTAGCTGCATACAATTTGCATTATATTTGCATACAACTACAGAGTTACCTACATCTCTTTGACTTCCCTACACATAAAGCATTGGCCATACATGGAAAGCAGTAAATTGTAGAGCTTGATGAGACAATGGCAGCAATGTGTTACTCCTGTGACAACAGACCTCTATGTACTTATAGCAAGAAATCTGTGTTATGTTTGTAGAGCAATGTGGTGTCACTTACACATTCTTATTACCATTGTATCCTCGTGTCACTCATATGCCCCTTGTAATGTCCCTTTATCTCTCTCTTGTCCCCAACTGTGCAAATAAAGATATTGTGATGTTACACAACACTAAATTATAGGAGCTGCGAGGTGGAGGAATTATCCATTTATGTCATGGAGATCCCAAACCACTAATACTGCTGTAGCTGGATATGCGTACAGTACATACATATATATACTCCTATATATACAGTATAGCCGTATCTGAGGAACCAAAGAGCACTGCAGCTCCTATTGGACGGGAGATCAGTGGGGGTGGGGAATGGGAGTGACTAGAAATCACTGGGCCCCCCTGCAAAACTTGGGAAACCCCCTCCACATTTTTAACAAACCTGACATGACACGATGTGTATTTGATGAATTGATTAGTGATGTACATAGTGTTGTGTGGATGGTATTACTGTGTAGAAAAAGAACAGCACACCTTATTGTGTGAGTTCTGGTGCAGGACTCCAAGACAGCATAAACAAGTCTCTAAAGGAGAGGTCCGCACACATACGTCTTAGTGAAGCAAAAAAGTGCAAGTTTTTATTGCTCCATTACACACATGCAATGTTCATCTGACCATTTGGGCCGACAATCGTTTCAGGGCCCCCTTTGTGAAGGCATAGGCAGCAAAATCATATACAACCTCACCAGTGAAAAGACATGCAATACATACCATCTTAACAATCAAACAGCCATTTGTTATGCAAATTAACCGCGGAATTCAAAAAATGCTTGCTGACATTCAAACAATGCAATCAGTGCCAAAATACTTGGGAGAATATGCTCGCATTACTGCTCTCGCTGCTTCCTCTGTCCCTCCCCTTCCTGGTTGGCACAGCGGTTATGAATCCTGTATACAGGAAGTGGATGTGAATGAGCTTAGTAACAGGAATGACTGCTGCAGGTCTTCTCTCCTTTATACACAAGCAGCTCCTCCCACTGCGCATGTGCGAATCATGAAGTCACGCCTACTCACAGGAAATGCACATGCTGCCAATGTATCCCCATATAAATGATATGACTGCCCTCTGCAGTACAAGAGAGGAAGTTCCAGCGCCAACAGCTTCCATACTCGTTCACAGATACTCCCAACTACTTCAATAAAGAAACAACTAGTAAAGTAGTGCCCATTGGGGCAGTTGCAGGTCCATGATGAAAGCCTGGTCCACCCCCTTAATTGTGATTGGCCAATCACTCACCTCCGTGTAGTAAAACAGTCAACAGATATTGAATACTATCAACAGATTGTGCAGGTACACCGTCATACTACGTGCAATCATAACTGAAAGTGTGTGCCAGGCTTAAGCCCTGATGTGAATATATGTTAGTGCTGATATTAGTTAGTTAAGCTGGAGAGCGCTTTTTGGATTGTTATGAAAAAACAAAATGCTCCCATTGTCTTGCATTAAATTGCAGCAAAATTGCTGCCACTTTCCGCAAAATTGTGATCTTTTTTGCCACGATTTTACTGAGATTTTAATGCAATGTTTTAAAATGAAAACGATCTCTCTTTCTTACTATAATAAGTTTGATCTGAGCCACTGGTGAAATATTTGATATATTGTAGTGATGATGGAGTGAGGGAAGGGGAACATGAAGATTTTGCACGCGTGCAAATGCGGCAAAGTTATCACGCTTCTGTGAATCAAGCCCAGTGTGTGACATTCCTGTTACCAACAGTCAGCTGCTGTCAGCTCAAGTGCGCTCTCTAACGCCTGCAGAAAAGGCGTCTCAGGTGTGATCCCCGCCTCTCTGTAACAATGTGTGTGACATTCCTGTTACCAACAGTCAGCTACTGTCAGCTCATGTGCGCTCTCTAACGGCTTCAGAAAAGGCGTCTCAGGTGTGATCCCGCCTCTCTGTAACAATGTGTGTGCCATTCCTGTTACCAACAGTCAGCTGCTGTCAGCTCAAGTGCGCTCTCTAACGCCTGCAGAAAAGGCGTCTCAGGTGTGACCCCGCCTCTCTGTAACAATGTGTGTGCCATTCCAGTTACCAACAGTCAGCTACTGTCAGCTCATGTGCGTTCTCTAACGCCTGCAGAAAAGGCGTCTCAGGTGTGACCCCGCCTCTCTGTAACAATGTGTGTGCCATTCCAGTTACCAACAGTCAGCTACTGTCAGCTCAAGTGTGTTCTCTAACGCCTGCAGAAATGGTGTCTCAGGTGTGATCCCCGCCTCTCTGTAACAATGTGTGTGACATTCAGCAGCATGTTCAGATGTCTCCATTAGGGATGGTCAATAAGACGCAAATAATAAAAACAGGAATGCAAAAGGAACAAAAATAAAAGTCGCACAGCGCATCATGCATCCTTTGTGTCGCATTTAGTGAAGCATATAGGCAAGGAAAAGTATTCTTCACTGTCTCTGTGTAAACCCATGCTATGCGATAACACTGCATGCTGTGCGCTGGAGTACTGTAGTCTGTTGGAGAGCACCGCACTGTGAACGGGGCCTCAGTGTTTTTTATTGCTGTCTGGGTCACTGCTAAGTTGAGGAATGGTCCTGTATATGTTTAGTAGCTTTGTGATGTAATATGTAAATGTGTTTATGTCATATGAAGTGTATATTTACAGTGCTAAAGTATAGGAAGCAATGTTATATGAACAGGTATTGTGGGGTTTATTTACTTCAGCGATTGCTAGTTCAGTGTCTCCCTCTGGGAGCCGTCACACTGCACATCATCTTCCAGCGACCAGAAAACTGCTGAGTGCAAACCAAACACTTTCAATATAATTATAAGTTAAGAATAATGCTGATGACTAACCTCTTCTGCCCTCTGTAACTGTGTCCTTCTCTTTACTTGTCCTCATCATGTCACCCTCCTCCATAGACTGCTGATCACTCCTCACATATGTCTCCTCTTCTTCCTCTTTAATTTTAACTATCATGACACCCTCCTCTATAGACTGCTGATCACTCCTCACATACGTCTCTTCTTCTTCCTCTTTAATTTTCACCATCATGACACCCTCCACCATAGACTGCTGATCACTCCTCACATACGTTTCTTCTTCTTCCTCTTTAATTGTCCTCATCATGTCACCCTCCTCCATAGACTGCTGATCACTCCTCACATACGTCTCTTCTTCTTCCTCTTTAAATGTCCTCATCATGTCACCTGCCTTTATAGACTGCTGATCACTCCTCACATATGTATCTTCTTCTTCCTCTTTACTTGTCCTCATCATGTCACCCTCCTCCATAGACTGCTGATCACTCCTCACATACGTCTCTTCTTCCTCCTTACTTGTCCTCATCATGTCACCCTCCTCCATAGACTGCTGATCACTCCTCACATACGTCTCTTCTTCTTCCTCTTTACATGTCCTCATCATGTCACCCTCCTCCATAGACTGCTGATCACTCCTCACATACGTCTCTTCTTCTTCCTCTTTACATGTCTTCATCATGTCACCCTCCTCCCTAGACTGCTGATCACTCCTCACATACGTCTCTTCTTCCTCTTTACTTGTCCTCATCATGTCACCCTTCTCCATAGACTGCTGATCACTCCTCACATACTTCTCTTCTTCCTCTTTAACCACAACACTTCCTTGTAGAAGTTCATCACCCTAAGAGCATAAAGTGAGAGATAATATAAAATGTGAACACAGAAAATGCATACACTTCCTGGTAATTTAACTTCAGTCTAGAAGCAATTATTCAACTAATTTAGAATGACAATATGGTAAAAGGAATTCAAACTAACAAAGACAAGTTAAAGATTCTCGCATATGCTGCCGACTTATTAATCCTAACTGATCCGGTCCAATCTATGGCTAGGTGGAAGGAACTCCTCAATACTTTCTCCCTGTACTCTAACTTCAAACTCAACCATGAGAAGACTATTATCCTTAAAGGAGTTATCAGTCAACTGTAATGAAAATAAGGGCTACTTTTACCCGGGGCTTCCTCCAGCCCCAAGATCCCAGCACGTCCCTCGCCGCAGCTCTCCCCGCAGCCGTTTGCCGCTCTGCCTCCCGGTCCGCGGTGATGATGTCAGACCGACCTGGAGGTCGGCCTGTACTGCACCTGTGCGAGCGGAGCTGTCAATCACCGCCACGTGGACCAGAGCCTACTGCGCAGGCACAGTAGTAGATTGATAGCGCTGCTCGCACAGGCGCAGTACAGGCCAACCTCCCGGTCGGTGTGACGTCATCACCGTGGACCGGGAGCGAGTTGCGGCGAATGGCTGTGGGCAGAGCTGCGGCGAGGGACGTGCTGGGATCTTGGGGCTGGAGGAAGCCCCGGGTAAGTAGCCCTTATTTTCATTACAGTTGCCCTGATAACTCCTTTAATTTAGGATGCTCCCTCAATACTATTCACAATATAAAACAAATTAGTAATTTTAAATGGAACAATTGTGAGAATATATATCTCGGAATAAAACTCACTACAACCCCCAATGATTTATTTAAGGCCAATTTTTCTCAATTGTAAATGTGTATAAGAAGAAACTCCAATCTTGGGACCGCCCCTGTTTTATCATCATTGGAAGGATTAACATCATTAAAATGCCAGTACTACCCCAACTTGTTTTTTATATCGGAGTTTGCCAGTGGCCATCCCCAGCTCATGGGTCCAGGCTTGGCATAAAATCTTTCAAAACTTCATCTGGAGTAAGTCCAGATGTTGGATAAGTTACAAAATCATCGTGAGGGGAAAAGAGGCGAGAGGTTTAGCTGCACCTAACATTCAAAATTATTACACATGTGCACACTTGGCTATAGTCCCAGACTGGAGAATAGAGTCTTCCACCAGCGGAACAGATAAAGTGTGGACTGTACTACAAAAGGAGCATTGTGATTTCAATCTAATGTTCACTTGGATTCCGAGCAACTTTCATAAAGTGTATAATCTACTACTCATCATCCTCTAATAAGGCCAACATTAAAAGCTCTCAATTGGTTCGTGGCAGAATGGCACAAAGAAACCGGCCCCTCACCTCTGAGCACCTGGAGGGAGAACCTGGATTTCATTCCAGGTTTGGCAAAGTCTTGGTTCTCCAGGAATAAGAAATAGCGAAACACGCATTATCAACCTTATGGGCGACTCCACTTTGGGAATTCCTAATCTACTAAACAAGTACGGGCAGAAAGATACTTGGGGTTTAACCGAAGTCCGGCGTTTCCTGCATACAATGAACTCTAAATTTACTAAAACAAGGAAAGATCTAAATATTCTAGAAAAACATATTCTTATCCTCAATAAGAAAATGGACAAAGCCTTGTCTAAACTAAACAGACTCATTTTTCCAGGTTAGAGCTACAAATTTACCTCCATGCCCCCCCCCCCCCCACCCCGCCCATTGTACAAAATGGGAAAAAGCCCTTGGTTGTTCGCTAGATAGCAAATGGCCGAAGATCTGGCAAGGTAACTGGAAGATCCAGGATGAGGGACTCCGACCTGTCCAATACAAGACCTTAGCTAGATGGTGTATTACACCAGCCCGTATTCAACAATTTTCCAGAAGAAAATTGGTTTGTTGCAGGTGTGGGTGGGGGACAAAGAGCTGCACATGTGGTAGACCTGCCCCGTGATCAAGACTTTTTGGAAAAGAATAATCAATTTCAGTGGTGAGCTGCTAGAAGGGTTTTTTGTTCTTTCAGCTAGCGAAGATATCTTTGGTATCTCTGTCTCAGGGAGTAGTAAAGGAAGTACCTTAATCACAGAAGTAGGTACTAAGGTTGCAAAAAAATGATAGCAGATAAGGGGAAAGACCCGTCCCCACCAAGTTTGGACGAATGGATCAGCAGAATAGATCTGTTATGCGGTGGTGAAGCACTTGTGGTAGATGTTAAAGCAAGCCATATACCTGACTTAGTCTGTTCCCAATGGTTAAGACTGTATAATAATATGTGGCAAATACTTATAAAAAACATACCTGGACAAACCATACATTTTTGTATATGATATTGAGGGGGTAAGGAAGGCAATGGAACGGTTGGGGGGACAGTAAGTACAGGACTGCATACAGGCTCGGAATAGACTCTGTATGTATGTACTTTAGGAGTGCAGGTTGAGATTGGACAGTGGGATGAAAGACGTCAGTTAGATCTACAGAATAACCTTCCTGCCGTCTCCCGAGATAGGTGACGTAAAGCTTCTGACAGAGTGGTCAGCTCGAGGAAGGGAGGAATGGGTATGGGAAATGATAAATGCTCATATATAGACAAATATAGGATGCAATAATAACGTTTATTTACGTAACTGTCAAACCATGATGATGGCGTTACCCAGCGCTGGCGGACAGCTGCTAAACGCTGCTACGCCATTAGCTGACATGCTTCCCGCACCAGGAATGCATCTGAGATGAAAAAAAAGATAATGCACACACAGAAGGAAAGAATGTGTCACAGTTTGGTGTCTCTGGAGACCCTCAGGCCCACCTACCTGACAATGCTGGGGGGTGAGGGGACCTTCCTGTGGACAATCCTGGGAATAAAGAGGACCTGTACATCTCTCTGGTGGGTTTCTGTTACTGGATACATCTGCAGGAAACACACACACTGACTGAATACACTGTCTCTATGTGATTATCAGATGATGGGGGATCTAGGTGGACAATCCTGGGAATAAAGAGGACCTGTACATCTCTCTGGTGGGTTTCTGTTACTGGATACATCTGCAGGAAACACACACACTGACTGAATACATTGTCTCTATGTGATTATCAGATGATGGGGGATCTAGGTGGACAATCCTGGGAATAAAGAGGACCTGTCCATCTCTCTGGTGGGTCTCTGTTACTGGATACATCTGTAGGAGACACACACACTGACTGAATACATTGTCTCTATGTGATTATCAGATGAGGGGGATCTAGGTGGACAATCCTGGGAATAAAGAGGACCTGTACATCTCTCTGGTGGGTTTCTGTTACTGGATAAATCTGTAGGAAACACACACACTGACTGAATACATTGTCTCTATGTGATTATCAGATGATGGGGGATCTAGGTGGGCAATCCTGGGAATAAAGAGGACCTGTACATCTCTCTGGTGGGTCTCCGTTACTGGATACATCTGTAGGAGACACACACACTGACTGAATACATTGTCTCTATGTGATTATAAGATGATGGGGGATCTAGGTGGACAATCCTGGGAATAAAGAGGACCTGTACATCTCTCTGGAGGGTTTCTGTTACTGGATACATCTGTAGGAAACACACACACTGACTGAATACATTGTCTCTATGTGATTATCAGATGATGGGGGATCTAGGTGGGCAATCCTGGGAATAAAGAGGACCTGTACATCTCTCTGGTGGGTCTCTGTTACTGGATACATCTGTAGGAGACACACACACTGACTGAATACATGGTCTCTATGTGATTATCAGATGATGGGAATAAAGAGGACCTGTACATCTCTCTGGAGGGTTTCTGTTACTGGATACATCTGTAGGAAACACACACACTGACTGAATACATTGTCTCTATGTGATTATCAGATGATGGGGGATCTAGGTGGGCAATCCTGGGAATAAAGAGGACCTGTACATCTCTCTGGTGGGTTTCTGTTACTGGATACTTCTGTAGGAAACACATACACTGACTGAATACATTGTCTCTATGTGTTTATCAGATGATGGGGGATCTAGGTGGACAATCCTGGGAATAAAGAGGACCTGTACATCTCTCTGGTGGGTTTCTGTTACTGGATACATTTGTAGGAAACACACACACTCACTGAATACATTGTCTCTATGTGATTATCAGATGATGGGGGATCTAGGTGGACAATCCTGGGAATAAAGAGGACCTGTACACCTCTCTGGTGGGTTTCTGTTACTGGATACATCTGTAGGACACACACACACTGACTGAATACATTGTCTCTATGTGTTTATCAGATGATGGGGAATCTAGGTGGACAATCCTGGGAATAAAGAGGACCTGTACATCTCTCTGGTGGGTTTCTGTTACTGGATACATCTGTAGAAAATACACTGACTGAATACATTGTCTCTATGTGATTATCAGATGATGGGGGATGTAGGTGGGCAATCCTGGGAATAAAGAGGACCTGTACATCTCTCTGGTGGGGTTCTGTTACTGGATACATCTGCAGGAAACACACACACTGACTGAATACATTGTCTCTATGGGCTCGATTCACAAAGCGGTGATAACCCAGTTATCACGCCTAAAAGACTTTAGGCGTGATGACCTTTTCACCACTGAGTTATCACCGATTTTTCCTGCTCTTCGCGCGAAGTTACCGCGCGTAAGCGCGTACGCGCGTGAGAGCGCGCGCAAAGTCCCATAGGGCTTAATGGGAGCTTCGCGCGAAGCGTCGGGTGTTGCGCGCGTACGCGCGGCAACTTCGCGCGAGTTTCTTCTTATCATGCCTAAAGTGACTTTAGGCGTGATAAGGGCCTTTTCACCACGGTGCTAACACTTTGCACCGCTTGGTGAATCGAGCCCCATGTGTTTATCAGATGATGGGGGATCTAGGTGGACAATCCTGGGAATAAAGAGGACCTGTAAATCTCTCTGGTGGGTTTCTGTTACTGGATACATCTGTAGGAAACAAACACACTGACTGAATACATTGTCTCTATGTGATTATCAGATGATGGGGGATCTAGGTGGACAATCCTGGGAATAAAGAGGACCTGTACACCTCTCTGGTGGGTTTCTGTTACTGGATACATCTGTAGGAAACACACACACTGACTGAATACATTGTCTCTATGTGTTTATCAGATGATGGGGGGTGTAGGTGGGCAATCCTGGGAATAAAGAGGACCTGTACATCTCTCTGGTGGGGTTCTGTTACTGGATACATCTGTAGGAAACACACACTGACTGAATACATTGTCTCTATGTGATGATCAGATGATGGGGGATCTAGGTGGACAATACTGGGAATAAAGAGGACCTGTACATTTCTCTGGTTGGTTTCTGTTACTGGATACATCTGTAGGAAACACATACACTGACTGAATACATTGTCTCTATGTGATTATCAGATGATGGGGGATCTAGGTGGACAATCCTGGGAATAAAGAGGACCTGTACATCTCTCTGGTGGGTTTCTGTTACTGGATACATCTGTAGGAAACACACACTGACTGAATACATTGTCTATGTGTTTATCAGATGATGGGGGATCTAGGTGGAAAATCCTGGGAATAAAGCGGACCTGTACATCTCTCTGATGGGTTTCTGTTACTGGAGACATCTGTAGGAAACACACACTGACTGAATACATTGTCTCTATGTGATTATCAGATGATGGGGGATCTAGGTGGACAATCCTGGGAATAAAGAGGACCTGTACATCTCTCTGGTGGGTTGCTGTTACTGGATACATCTGTAGGAAACACACACAGACTGAATACATTGTCTCTATGGATTATCAGATGAGGGGGGGATCTAGGCGGACAATCCTGGGAATAAAGAGGACCTGTACATCTCTCTGGTGGGTTGCTGTTACTGGATACATCTGTAGGAAACACACACACTAACTGAATACACTGTCTCTATGTGATTATCAGATGATGGGGGATCTAGGTGGACCCCAAGTACTGCTCTCTCCTGTACAAGTAATGAAAGTCTCCTCTTACCCGGTGATGTGAGGGGCGACTGACTCTCCATCATGTTGTCCTTGTAAAACTTCTTGTGTCTTCTATATACTGCCCCTCCTGCATGGAGAAACAGACAGTGACATTGTGACTCCTTGTAGGAACCTGACGCACAATGATACAGTCACCACCCAGACACATCACTTGGCATTACTGTCTCCATCTGCTGAAATTCCACTCCTTGGGTCTGGGACTAGGTTCTTCAGCACCAGAGAGTCCCCCACCTGAATTGTGCCTGCTGCAGTATAGGAGGCAAATGTGCATGAAGTATTAAAGTTGAACTGAAGTATCCCTAAAAAAAAAGAGCTTCACTCACCCGTGGCTTCTGCCAGCCCCCTGCAGCCGACCTGTGCCCACGCCGGTCCTCCACGATCCTCCGTTCCCCCGCCACAGTTCCTTTTTCTTCACGCAGTGGAATCCGGCGTCTAAGTCGATATACACTGCGCCCTGGCCTCGTATATCCTCGTATGTGTTCCAGTAGCCAGGAGCGTACAGGGCACAGGCAGCACGAGAAAATCTCTACTGTGCCTACTGCCCGGCGACAGGAGCGTGAACGAGGGACCCTGCAGCCAGGGCCGCACAGGCGCAGTGGACACCCACTGCGTGAAGTGAAAGTGAGCTGTGGCGGGGTACCGGAGGATCGGTCCAGGACTGCGAGGGCATCGGTCGGCTGCGGGGGGCTGACAGAAGCCCCAGGTAAGTGAAACACTGTTTTAGGAATACTTCAGTTCTGCTTAAAGTGCCCCCCCTACTTAGGATAAATAGCCCAATGCCCCTCCCAGTATAGGTAGCCTTATATACCACTGCCCCCTCCCAGTATAAGTAGCCAGGTTCCTCTCCCCCCTATGTGGCAAAGCCCCCCCCCCCCCCAGTACAGGCAGCTGGATTCCAAAGTAGTATACAATGAACAGAGGCGGAGGAGTATCAAACAATCTGCACAAGGATTTAAGTTAAGCGCCTCTCCTTACAGAGGCACTTAACTTGAATCCTTGTGCAGATTGTTTGATACTCCTCCCTATATTGCCTGATGAAGCGGGGTTGAACCTGCGAAATGCGTTGCATTTCTTTTTGGAGTTCCTAATAAATGTGTTTTACTGTCTGAATCTCAGTCGTTGTCGTGTCTGCTTGAGGGAGGTAAGACCACCACTTCCTCCTTCAATTTTGCCATTTAAGTTGGTTTTTAAGCTCATTTAATCTAATCTTATACTTTTGGCGCCTCTGTTCATTGTATACAATTTGGAGTCCACCCTTGGTGGAGGGGTGTTACCCCTTTCTTCCTGTCTACAGAGAGCGACTTCTTAATCCTGAGTGGGGTCAGGACAATCTCCCCACCTGCCTTTACAGTGGTTGCCTGCTGGTGACCCTGACTTGTGAGTATTTAGCAATACAAACTTATTGATAAATTTAAGCGGTATATGCGCTCCTCTTTTCTCAACAATAATCTAATCTATTCAATTAGCTGACACACTATAAAAATGGTTCGCCACACTATGTGTTGGTATCACCACCCTGTAAATTATGTTTGTCAAACAGTAGTGTCGCGCTCAACATTCAACAGTGCTTCGTGTTTTAAAGTTCATCAGTCTATTCTCCATCCACTTATCCAAATGTTGCTCTTCCTCCCATTAAAAGCAATAAAATGCGCTCACCAGAACTTGTAGCTGATTAGTTATAGTCAGCAATAATCACATGTACTGTTCCTGTTCCTCCTGGTCTTCCAGGCTCCAGCAGTTCAAATGCTCGGAAGCAAGCAGAGAGAGGCAAACATAGCGTAATCTTGTTATGCTTTATATCACCGTGATTTCACTCCCCCCTGTGCCAAACACACCTCCAACACACTGTGCTGTGATCTCTCCCGTGTGTGATAAAGGCTATATTATCTGCTCACCAGAAGCTTTGGCTGATCGCAAGGAACCAGCACCCACACTTTGTACAACCGTTCATAAGCACATCCAACTTCTTGTCCCTTTAAGAACTCAGAGCAAAAGTTGCCATAGCGTAATAACGTTTAATCAAATAAAATTATAAATACATCGTGCACTCACATTCCATACGATCTCGCACCACGACGATGCCTCGGTCGTGGTGCGAGAGACGCGGAGAGTACCTGCAGCAGCTATTAGGACGTCTGAGGATTTACTATATGCGCATTTTTATCGTATGGAATGTGAGTGCACGATGTATTTATAATTTTATTTGATTAAACGTTATTACGCTATGGCAACTTTTGCTCTGAGTTCTTGTCCAGTACGTATTACACTATTGGGGCTCTTGGTGTTCCCTGTTTTTATGGATTCCAAAGTAGTTTACATAGCCAGTGCCCCCCTCCTTTAATTAACATAGGTAGCCAGATTTCCCCCTAATAGTAGCCAGAATCCCTCCTAAATATAGGTAGATAGCTAGATTCTTCTCCTCATTGCTGCCTAATGTCTGTACTTCATTAGTGTAGGTGGTGTGTGACCGGCAGGCACGCATAGAGATGTCACATGATGAAAGACGGCTAGAACATCCATGGAGACCAGCTGGGAGCAGAGCTGGGGAGAAAGTGAGCCTGTGAGCAGGCTTGCTCCTCACCAGTTAATCACGAGTAACCACAGTCACTCTTAAAGGTTTGAAGGAGGAAGTGCGCTATAGCGAGGCTTGCAACGCGACCAATAAGACGCTAGCAAGCTCGTTGAAACGCAGGGCAGATGGCGGTATTATGGGTAATTAACCCCGCCGCATCCAGCCACACATCTGCACCAATTACAGCTCATTTGAACCACGAGTAATCACTGTGGTGATTTGTGATTAGCTTGTGGGGAGCAAGCCTGCCTGTGAGGGAACCTGGACCTGAGAGACCTCCGCTTACAACTCTGGAGGGCTGGCTCTCAGAGCTTCTGGCTGCAGGATTACTGGCAAATGGTGGGCAGGTAATAATGAAATACCAGCATTCGGCTTCTTACATAAAATATGGGCCTTGCTGCCAAATGCCAGCTGGGTGGCAACACTAGTCACAGCTGTTATATAAAAGTCTCTTCTATGGCAATTACTTCAAGGGGGATGATCAGGATAGTGACAGGTGCACTATGACCTCCTGTTATGTCCACCCCGACCTCTGCTCTGCTTAATATATATCAACAATTACCTCTTTTACAGACGCGTGTCTTCAACTCCTACAATTCCTCTTGCCGTTACATCACATCCTCTCTGTGGCTTCATTACTTCCTGTCTGTGCGTTCCACCTGGGAGGATTGATGTCGCCATCTTGTGGTGAATAGGCTAACTGCAGCCTCTGGTTGTGCAACTAGTGTACATGTAATGACTCCCCCATCTGAAAATAGCCGTACGCTTATACTAAAAGCGGACCTGTGAGATTTAATGCATACAGGCAGGGCTGGTACCAGACTTTTTGCTGCCTGAGGCAAACTTGTGAAAATGCGCCCCCCCCCCCCCCCCCCTGATCTGGAATGATCGCACAGCACCTGACAATTTACTCGGCTTCATTTATTGTTCTCACATGACATGCTGCAGCTCAACACAATAGCACACTGGCTGGCTGTGAGTCTGTGACAAACAAACTGCTCACCCTCAGCCACTCCATTCCTCCTCAGGAAGGTACACACAGTACAAACATGCTGCCCCTGAAATCTCTGTGCCTGATGCAAATGTTTCACCTTGCTTCATGAGAGAACCGGCCCTGCACGCAGGGTGCATTTGTCTATGTTCTCCTTCTGTCCTGTGCACGAGGAATGCATTGAGATATTAATTATATTAACTTATCTAAAATAAAAGACAACACAACAACACAGCCCTATTTCTTCTATCCTATAAGTTCCTATACCTGTTCTAATGTGGTCTGTTTTACTGCAGCCTTTCCTAGTTGTACAGTGGCTGTGTTATCTCTGTTATATAATCTAATCTTCTTTCCTCTGATGGCTTTGTCGGGGTCAGGCACTCAGGCAGGAATGTGCTGCTCTTCTTGTGATAGGATAGAAGCTATACACACCCTCTCCACGCCCCCCTGCAGGCTCTGTGTGAGTCACAGACTGAGCTTCTCAGAACCTATCACAAGCTTTTAGCAGCCATGTCTTGTTTGTAAACACAGCCTAAAACTGGCAATTACAAGCCAGGATTGCAGCAGGGAGTGGTAGAAACAGCACAGAGGGGCCCAGGAGAACACAATGAATAGAATGGTATGCTTTTTATTGTAAAAATTTTATAGTACAGATTCTCTTTAAGGGCAAAATATTGGCCGTAGGCATTATTTGGGAAAAAACAATAAATGATTAGACTTTAATAAATATATATTAATTCACATAACTGAATAACTGAAACAGACTAAATATACGGTAACAAAATAACCAATTATAAAAACAGTCCATAGACAAATTGCTGTCCATTTTATTTTTTCTTCAAAAGTCCAATAGCCCGGTGATGGTAATAAACAGCTTTCTCAGACAATAAACATGCCTACGACAAAGTGGGTGCGGGGGAGGGAGGGGGGCGGCAATGCAGAAATCCAGATGTACTGTGAGAGAGAGAAGGACTTATATACAGTCCAAACATCAGCCATTGGTTCCCACCTAAACTGACACTCCAATGTCAGGTGAGAAGATCCACAGATTCGCCCAGATACACCTGTAAAATGAAACAATGTAACACATTACCCCTTGCTACACTCTCTACCTATGCTGAAAGCTTGGCTGATGCAATACCTAAGGCTGATTACGCCATCCCCCTGGCTGATGCAATCCCCATGTAATACCTAGCCCCATTAAACATGACAGCTGGTGAACAGTAAATCCCAGCATTCCCATGTGCCTTTCACTCCATTACTGTTGTTCCAGTTACCAAGAGTTCAGGTCCACTTTAAAAGGAACCTGTGAGATGTGAACATGCCCTTGTGGGGAGCTCACCTCCGGAGGGGAAGCCGCCGGGTCCTAAAGAGTATTCCCCGCCCTGCACTGACCGGATCCAGTGCTGAGATCCGCAGGCCGCCTGCACAGTCAGTAGAACGTAGCTGATCAAGCTAAGGGTATTATATATTACCCAGTAACCAAGCTGGCCCTAGACTATGATGGGCATTTGATGTTGGCACAAAGAGCATTATTGTGTTCAGTACAGGCTGGTTACATTGGTGTGCAGTGTGGAATGTTATCAGCCTGTTCTGCATCAGCTCTAGAGAATGCAACGCGTTTCTCAGGACTAGGTTCCAGCTTCATCAGGCAAATATCCAGAGCAAAATCTCTAAAAATGCCATAAGAAAGCCCAGCATCTCAGTGACAGCTGTTTTGTAGGACGTTTCAGTCTACCTGAGCAGAGGGAAGCTGGTTTATACAGAGGCTTCCCTTGTCCCTCTCCTCCGACAAGAGCCTTGTCAGCAGGTCACACATACGCAGTAGCGCCGTCATGGTCGGTCTCTGGCAGGAAAAGCCGAGCCTGATTGGGTCCATGCTGCTGAGCAGGCGTGAGCTGTCTGCACTTGCGTAATAGCATGGACCCGATCAGGCCTGGCTATTTCTGCTACCAGGGGGCTACCAGGGTCAGACTTGTACCCTTCACCGCCCAAGGCCCACTGTCACCCACCACCCCCTCCATGTCTCCTACCTGCTATATAGTGGTCCCCAAATTTCCTACAAAAGTTTCCGGCAGCGTGTGATTTGCCTGTCCAGCTGGTGCTCTCCTCCATTAGTCCATGCCTTCCCCTCTTCATCCTCGCTGGCTGCATCTTCTCAGTGACCCGGCAGCATGTATAATGTGATAACATGCACCAGATCACGGAGAAGTGGCACATGGGGGGGATCAAACTCAGCATTAATATCACTTACTAGAGGGGGTGTCAGTGGAGGGCAGGGTAATTGGTTAATTTTGCCTGGGGCCCTGTAGTGAAGGGGGGTCTCAGGGAAGTTTTGATGAGTAGTTTTTCTTACCTCCCAGCTGTCAGCAGCAGCTGCTCTCACACCACCGATCTCACCAGGGCCTGCATTGCTGGGTCCCCCTGTCATGTGTGACATCACTGGAGGAGGCTTTATTACTGGTATTAGGAGATCTTGCTCTGCGCCTGCACCCTGGGGTATCTTGTCCTGTCCATCAGCCCCAGCGGCACAGCGAGACCTCCCCTTGCTTTTTCCTCCTGGCTGGCCCTGCAATGTCCCGCCCCTCTCCTCTGCTCATTGGTTGGAGGCTGTGGAGGAGGGTGCAGATAGTTGCCTTAGTCACAGTGCACACATGGATTGCTGGACACATAGGAGCCGCCGGGGCTCCAACGTTTTGTCCTACGCGTCGATTTTGCCTACTTTACCTTCTGCGCATGCTCAGTACTTTCCACGCCCACTCTGCACATGCGCATTTAGGTTTTCTCATTTCCCCTCATCGTTTTACCCTACGGGTGAGCGGAGTAATAGCCTGTGGTTGGAGGCAGTGCAGCGGCAAGTGTGTCCTAATGAGCAGCCGCCCTGAGCACAGATTAATCATCTATAACTGCTACATTTTCAAACTTATTTCCATTATTACTTTATTAGCAATAACACACAGTGAAATACATATACAATCAGCCTATTTCCATAGTAGGTTATTTCGATTTGTAGGTCTCCTCGATGGAGTTGCCATCATTCTGTCATTAGCGTAGGACATTTCGACAATGTAGGACAAAACGTTGGAGCCGCCGGTCAGGCCAGGGAAAGGGACAGGACAGCAGGCCAGGTTAGGTAAGAGAGAAGGTCATGCAGCGCACAGCCCATCCCTTCCTCTGTGGCCACTGACAGCAGCAGCACATAGTGTCAGTGTGCAGAGCAAAGCAGGGCGGCCGGGGCTGTGGAACAGGAGAGATCTGATCCTGAGTCCTGCCAGCTGCTGCCCCTCAGCTTTTAGGCCTCGGCCTTCCCACAAATCTGGGCCTGAGTGCTTCTGTGCCTGTGCAGAGGCCACACTTCAGTGGTCCCAATGCTGCAATGGGCTGGTACAAGGATGGAGGAAGCTTCTGGAGCTATCCTGAGGTCAGGGCCAGTTAAAGCCACAGAGGCCCTGGGGCAAAATTAACCTGGGGGGCCCTTCCCTGACTGCTGCCCCCCTTCTCCGCCAGCTTTTGCATGTCATCCCTGGGGGCTGGGGCCCGTGCCAAGTCTTCCTCCCCGGACCCCCGACCCGGCTGTTCTCCTCAGGTTGCTGCCTGCTATAAGTATGTCCTCCCAGGGCTCATGTGACGTTTTGTCACTAATGCCGACTCACAGGTCCCCGCGTGTGGTCCCTCCGAGTTCCTGTCTTCATCCACCCATGCTCGCCATCTCTCAAGTGACAGGCAGCCTGTTGGGCCAATCAGAGTGCAGGATCAGGTCCTTTAAAGGGGAAGTGAAGAGAGAGGTATATGGAGGCTGCCATGTTTATTTCCTTTTAAGCAATACCAGTTGCCTGGCAGCCCTGCTGATCCTCTGCCTCTAATACTATTAGCCATAGCCCCTGAACAAGCATGCAGCAGATCAGGTGTTTCAGACTTTAAAGTCAGATCTGACAAGACTAGCTGCATGCTTGTTTCTGGTGTTATTCAGATACCACTGCAGAGAAATAGACCAGCAGAGCTGCCAGGCAACTGGTATTGATTAAAAGGAAATAAATATGGCAGCCTCCGTATACCTCTTACTTCAGTTCCCCTTTAATGACTGGAACCGCTGGTGATGAGGGCGGGAGGAGTGGAGTGGACGTTCAGTTACTGCATTTGCTATGCTGCAATACAGCAGCATAACGTGCGCAGAGTGCCCGCTCCCCTGACTGTGCCTGATGCTGCTACTACTGCGTGTAGTGTGCAGGGAGACAGAATTAAGGCCCGCTGATTAACTAGCGAGCGTAACAGCAGCTAGCTCACAATGTTACATGGCGCTATGCTTAGTGAATCAACCGCCTTATGCCTTAAAGAAAACCTGTAACAAAAAACCTACCCTGGGGGGTACTCACCTGGAGTGGGGGAAGCCTCCGGATCCTATTGAGGTTTCCCCTGCCCTCCTCGGTCCCACAGCGGTGGCGATAAAGCTCAACGAACAGCGGGGATGTAAATATTTACCTTCCCAGCTCCAGCGCAGGCGCAGTATCAGCTCTCTGCCTCGGAGATGGGCGGAAATAGCCGATCGCTGTCGGCCCGCTCTACGGTGCAGGCGCAAGTCTCCTGCAGGTCTCCTGCGCAGTAGAGCGGCCCCGACAGAGATGGGCTATTTTTGCCTATCTCCGTGCAGAGAGCCGCAACAGCGCCGCCTGCTGGAGCCAGGAAAGGTAAATAAATCAGCGCTTGTCAGGCTTGTCGAGGGAGGATTCCGGGACACTTCGGGGGAGCCAGCGCTGGACTGTCTGCAGCTACAGGGATGGGGGAAGCCTCATTGGGACCCTGATGCTTCCCCCCTCCCGAAGTGAGTATCCCCCAGGGGAATTTTTTTGTTACAGGTTCTCTTTAATAAAAAGTTTGGGGTTTTTTTAGCATTATTAAGATAAGATTATCCTTAGGGCCCTTTTCCACTAGCAATCGCAATCACAAATCACAAACGCCAGCGATTGCGATTGCGATTTTTCATTAATTCTGTTATGCGATTGCGATTTGTGATTTTCATTTGCATTGCATTATCATTGTAAAAATCGCTCCAGCAAGCAATTGCGATTTGCGATTAGCGATTTCCAAATCGAATCACTGTAGTGGAAAATACTTCTCGTGATTTCTAGAAATAAAGTAACAACTCTAGCGATTTAAAAATCACTAGCGATTTGCGATTTTGCGATTCAGCAATCACAATCGCTCTAGTGGAAAAGGGCCCTAAGAGTTGAGATGAAATTTAACATGTGTAATTTATCATCATAATTTGCAATTGTGATATAAAATCATAATTTCTATTTCCCGGCAATTATAAGGACAAGGGGCTTGATTCGTAAGAGCGCTAGTGCAGCAGCGTGAGTTAATAACAAGGTAGGAGCACAAGCTATGCACAGTCGTGCAGCATAGCGTTCCTTCCTTAGTTACGCACGTCACTTATATAGCAATAAGTGCTTCTTTACATAACTATGTTAATTCCATGGTAACTATGTTAATTACCATCGTAGCGGTCGCTATACTTCACAGCAGAACCCGGCAGTGAAAGAAGCAGGCGTCGCTATGTAAACAACGCACGTAAACAAAGAAGGCACAACCGTGCATAGCACTCCTAGATTAGCGCTCTTTTGTGTATCAAGCCCAATGTGTGCTGCTCAGTCTCTATCTCCATGTCCCTCTCACCACCAGCCGGAGGTCTCCTGGCTGCCCACAGGCTGCTCTGACAGCTGCTCACAGGGAGCCATGCACTGACATATAAGGGCGTTTGCAGCATCTGGAGACTGACCATAGTTACTGCAGTAGATGTCACAGAGGATCCCTGGTTTTGCACAGAAGTATTAGGCAGTGTTTTCCTGAATGAAGCATTCCCTGGCTGGGATGTACACAATGACCTCATATGTGACATTATGCAGCTTGTGTTGGGGTAGAGCTGTTTATTACTGAAATATCCAGTTACCAGCAGGTGAGGGGTGCCTCCAGGGTGGCAGCGTGTGCTCCTGCTTATGCCTGTATATACCAGAGAGGTAGGAAGGGTGGCGCTGTAACCCTATAGTGAGATTGCCGGCTGTCGTCATGACGACAGATGACGATCTCACCAGGGCGAAGCTGAGTCTCGGAGGAGAGGAAAAAGAATGACGGCCAACGTCAGGATCCCCCGGGAGGTGGGTGGAAAACGCCCACTGTGCATATTGCTCTGCATAAACCTCCCGGCGGCTACCACGAGTTCAGCTCGGGATAAGCGCTCTTAGATTGTTTTTTCCACCCCGAGCTGGACTCGTGATAACCACTAAGAAGGATTTCCCAGAGACAAGTAAACTGAATGTATACATACCTGGGGAAGAGAGACAGAGGGAGGGAACTGCACTTGTTCAGACTGGCCGTGACTAGCCAAACTTACGGGAGCCGGTACAGAAGACAGAGGAGATGCAGGACGGCGGTGTGGGAGCGATCAGTGCGGATGGGGCTGGAGGAAGTAACAAGACCCGGTACAGAAGACAGAGGAGATGCAGGATGGCGGTGTGGGAGCGATCAGTGCGGATGGGGCTGGAGGAAGTAACAAGACCCGGTACAGAAGACAGAGGAGACGCAGGATGGCGGTGTGGGAGCGATCAGTGCGGATGGGGCTGGAGGAAGTAACAAGACCCGGTACAGAAGACAGAGGAGACGCAGGACGGCGGTGTGGGAGCGATCAGTGAGGATGGGGCTGGAGGAAGTAACAAGACCCGGTACAGAAGACAGAGGAGATGCAGGACGGCGGTGTGGGAGCGATCAGTGCGGATGGGGCTGGAGGAAGTAACAAGACCCGGTACAGAAGACAGAGGAGACGCAGGATGGCAATGTGGGAGCGATCAGTGCAGATGGGGCTGGAGGAAGTAACAAGACCCGGTACAGAAGACAGAGGAGACGCAGGATGGCGGTGTGGGAGTGATCAGTGCGGATGGGGCTGGAGGAAGTAACAAGACCCAGTACAGAAGACAGAGGAGACACAGGACGGCGGTGTGGGAGCGATCAGTGCGGATGGGGCTGGAGGAAGTAACAAGACCCAGTACAGAAGACAGCGGAGACGCAGGATGGCGGTGTGGGAGCGATCAGTGCGGATGGGGCTGGAGGAAGTAACAAGACCCGGTACAGAAGACAGAGGAGACGCAGGATGGCGGTGTGGGAGTGATCAGTGCGGATGGGGCTGGAGGAAGTAACAAGACCCGGTACAGAAGACAGCGGAGACGCAGGATGGCGGTGTGGGAGCGATCAGTGCGGATGGGGCTGGAGGAAGTAACAAGACCCGGTACAGAAGACAGAGGAGATGCAGGACGGCGGTGTGGGAGCGATCAGTGCGGATGGGGCTGGAGGAAGTAACAAGACCCGGTACAGAAGACAGAGGAGACGCAGGATGGCGGTGTGGGAGCGATCAGTGCGGATGGGGCTGGAGGAAGTAACAAGACCCGGTACAGAAGACAGAGGAGACGCAGGATGGCGGTGTGGGAGCGATCAGTGCGGATGGGGCTGGAGGAAGTAACAAGACCCAGTACAGAAGACAGAGGAGATGCAGGATGGCGGTGTGGGAGCGATCAGTGCGGATGGGGCTGGAGGAAGTAACAAGACCCGGTACAGAAGACAGAGGAGACGCAGGATGGCGGTGTGGGAGCGATCAGTGCAGATGGGGCTGGAGGAAGTAACAAGACCCAGTACAGAAGACAGAGGAGATGCAGGATGGCGGTGTGGGAGCGATCAGTGCGGATGGGGCTGGAGGAAGTAACAAGACCCGGTACAGAAGACAGAGGAGACGCAGGATGGCAATGTGGGAGCGATCAGTGCAGATGGGGCTGGAGGAAGTAACAAGACCCGGTACAGAAGACAGAGGAGACGCAGGATGGCGGTGTGGGAGTGATCAGTGCGGATGGGGCTGGAGGAAGTAACAAGACCCAGTACAGAAGACAGAGGAGACACAGGACGGCGGTGTGGGAGCGATCAGTGCGGATGGGGCTGGAGGAAGTAACAAGACCCAGTACAGAAGACAGCGGAGACGCAGGATGGCGGTGTGGGAGCGATCAGTGCGGATGGGGCTGGAGGAAGTAACAAGACCCGGTACAGAAGACAGAGGAGACGCAGGATGGCGGTGTGGGAGTGATCAGTGCGGATGGGGCTGGAGGAAGTAACAAGACCCGGTACAGAAGACAGCGGAGACGCAGGATGGCGGTGTGGGAGCGATCAGTGCGGATGGGGCTGGAGGAAGTAACAAGACCCGGTACAGAAGACAGAGGAGATGCAGGACGGCGGTGTGGGAGCGATCAGTGCGGATGGGGCTGGAGGAAGTAACAAGACCCGGTACAGAAGACAGAGGAGACGCAGGATGGCGGTGTGGGAGCGATCAGTGCGGATGGGGCTGGAGGAAGTAACAAGACCCGGTACAGAAGACAGAGGAGACGCAGGATGGCGGTGTGGGAGCGATCAGTGCGGATGGGGCTGGAGGAAGTAACAAGACCCGGTACAGAAGACAGAGGAGACGCAGGATGGCGGTGTGGGAGCGATCAGTGCGGATGGGGCTGGAGGAAGTAACAAGACCCGGTACAGAAGACAGAGGAGATGCAGGATGGCGGTGTGGGAGCGATCAGTGCGGATGGGGCTGGAGGAAGTAACAAGACCCAGTACAGAAGACAGAGGAGACACAGGACGGCGGTGTGGGAGCGATCCGTGCGGATGGGGCTGGAGGAAGTAACAAGACCCGGTACAGAAGACAGAGGAGATGCAGGATGGCGGTGTGGGAGCGATCAGTGCGGATGGGGCTGGAGGAAGTAACAAGACCCGGTACAGAAGACAGAGGAGACGCAGGATGGCGGTGTGGGAGCGATCCGTGCGGATGGGGCTGGAGGAAGTAACAAGACCCAGTACAGAAGACAGAGGAGACGCAGGATGGCGGTGTGGGAGCGATCAGTGCGGATGGGGCTGGAGGAAGTAACAAGACCCAGTACAGAAGACAGAGGAGACGCAGGATGGCGGTGTGGGAGCGATCAGTGCGGATGGGGCTGGAGGAAGTAACAAGACCCAGTACAGAAGACAGAGGAGACGCAGGATGGCGGTGTGGGAGGGATCAGTGCGGATGGGGCTGGAGGAAGTAACAAGACCCAGTACAGAAGACAGAGGAGACGCAGGATGGCGGTGTGGGAGCGATCAGTGCGGATGGGGCTGGAGGAAGTAACAAGACCCGGTACAGAAGACAGAGGAGACGCAGGATGGCGGTGTGGGAGGGATCAGTGCGGATGGGGCTGGAGGAAGTAACAAGACCCAGTACAGAAGACAGAGGAGACGCAGGATGGCGGTGTGGGAGCGATCCGTGCGGATGGGGCTGGAGGAAGTAACAAGACCCGGTACAGAAGACAGAGGAGACGCAGGATGGCGGTGTGGGAGGGATCAGTGCGGATGGGGCTGGAGGAAGTAACAAGACCCAGTACAGAAGACAGAGGAGACGCAGGATGGCGGTGTGGGAGCGATCCGTGCGGATGGGGCTGGAGGAAGTAACAAGACCCAGTACAGAAGACAGAGGAGACGCAGGATGGCGGTGTGGGAGCGATCAGTGAGGATGGGGCTGGAGGAAGTAACAAGACCTGGTACAGAAGACAGAGGAGACACAGGATGGCGGTGTGGGAGCGATCCGTGCGGATGGGGCTGAAGGAAGTAACAAGACCCGGTACAGAAGACAGAGGAGACGCAGGATGGCGGTGTGGGAGCGATCAGTGAGGATGGGGCTGGAGGAAGTAACAAGACCTGGTACAGAAGACAGAGGAGACACAGGACGGCGGTGTGGGAGCGATCAGTGAGGATGGGGCTGGAGGAAGTAACAAGACCCGGTACAGAAGACAGAGGAGATGCAGGATGGCGGTGTGGGAGCGATCAGTGCGAATGGGGCTGGAGGAAGTAACAAGACCCGGTACAGAAGACAGAGGAGACACAGGACGGCGGTGTGGGAGCGATCAGTGCGGATGGGGCTGGAGGAAGTAACAAGACCCGGTACAGAAGACAGAGGAGACACAGGACGGCGGTGTGGGAGCGATCAGTGCGGATGGGGCTGGAGGAAGTAACAAGACCCGGTACAGAAGACAGCGGAGACGCAGGACGGCGGTGTGGGAGCGATCAGTGCGGATGGGGCTGGAGGAAGTAACAAGACCCAGTACAGAAGACAGAGGAGACGCAGGATGGCGGTGTGGGAGCGATCAGTGCGGATGGGGCTGGAGGAAGTAACAAGACCCGGTACAGAAGACAGAGGAGACGCAGGATGGCGGTGTGGGAGCGATCAGTGCGGATGGGGCTGGAGGAAGTAACAAGACCCAGTACAGAAGACAGAGGAGACGCAGGACGGCGGTGTGGGAGCGATCAGTGAGGATGGGGCTGGAGGAAGTAACAAGACCCGGTACAGAAGACAGAGGAGACGCAGGACGGCGGTGTGGGAGCGATCAGTGAGGATGGGGCTGGAGGAAGTAACAAGACCCGGTACAGAAGACAGAGGAGACGCAGGACGGCGGTGTGGGAGCGATCCGTGCGGATGGGGCTGGAGGAAGTAACAAGACCCAGTACAGAAGACAGAGGAGACACAGGACGGCGGTGTGGGAGCGATCAGTGAGGATGGGGCTGGAGGAAGTAACAAGACCCGGTACAGAAGACAGAGGAGACGCAGGACGGCGGTGTGGGAGCGATCAGTGAGGATGGGGCTGGAGGAAGTAACAAGACCCGGTACAGAAGACAGAGGAGATGCAGGACGGCGGTGTGGGAGCGATCAGTGAGGATGGGGCTGGAGGAAGTAACAAGACCCGGTACAGAAGACAGAGGAGATGCAGGACAGCGGTGTGGGAGCGATCAGTGCGGATGGGGCTGGAGGAAGTAACAAGACCCGGTACAGAAGACAGAGGAGATGCAGGACGGCGGTGTGGGAGCGATCAGTGCGGATGGGGCTGGAGGAAGTAACAAGACCTGGTACAGAAGACAGCGGAGACGCAGGATGGCGGTGTGGGAGCGATCAGTGCGGATGGGGCTGGAGGAAGTAACAAGACCTGGTACAGAAGACAGAGGAGATGCAGGACGGCGGTGTGGGAGCGATCAGTGCGGATGGGGCTGAAGGAAGTAACAAGACCCGGTACAGAAGACAGAGGAGACGCAGGATGGCGGTGTGGGAGCGATCAGTGCGGATGGGGCTGGAGGAAGTAACAAGACCCGGTACAGAAGACAGAGGAGACACAGGACGGCGGTGTGGGAGCGATCCGTGCGGATGGGGCTGGAGGAAGTAACAAGACCCAGTACAGAAGACAGAGGAGACGCAGGATGGCGGTGTGGGAGCGATCAGTGCGGATGGGGCTGGAGGAAGTAACAAGACCCAGTACAGAAGACAGAGGAGACACAGGACGGCGGTGTGGGAGCGATCCGTGCGGATGGGGCTGGAGGAAGTAACAAGACCCGGTACAGAAGACAGAGGAGACGCAGGATGGCGGTGTGGGAGCGATCAGTGCGGATGGGGCTGGAGGAAGTAACAAGACCCGGTACAGAAGACAGAGGAGATGCAGGATGGCGGTGTGGGAGCGATCAGTGCGGATGGGGCTGGAGGAAGTAACAAGACCCGGTACAGAAGACAGAGGAGATGCAGGATGGCGGTGTGGGAGCGATCAGTGCGGATGGGGCTGGAGGAAGTAACAAGACCCGGTACAGAAGACAGAGGAGACGCAGGATGGCGGTGTGGGAGCGATCCGTGCGGATGGGGCTGGAGGAAGTAACAAGACCCGGTACAGAAGACAGAGGAGATGCAGGATGGCGGTGTGGGAGCGATCAGTGCGGATGGGGCTGGAGGAAGTAACAAGACCCGGTACAGAAGACAGAGGAGATGCAGGATGGCGGTGTGGGAGCGATCAGTGCGGATGGGGCTGGAGGAAGTAACAAGACCCGGTACAGAAGACAGAGGAGATGCAGGATGGCGGTGTGGGAGCGATCCGTGCGGATGGGGCTGGAGGAAGTAACAAGACCCGGTACAGAAGACAGAGGAGATGCAGGATGGCGGTGTGGGAGCGATCAGTGCGGATGGGGCTGGAGGAAGTAACAAGACCCGGTACAGAAGACAGAGGAGATGCAGGATGGCGGTGTGGGAGCGATCCGTGCGGATGGGGCTGGAGGAAGTAACAAGACCCGGTACAGAAGACAGAGGAGACGCAGGATGGCGGTGTGGGAGCGATCAGTGCGGATGGGGCTGGAGGAAGTAACAAGACCCGGTACAGAAGACAGAGGAGATGCAGGATGGCGGTGTGGGAGCGATCCGTGCGGATGGGGCTGGAGGAAGTAACAAGACCCGGTACAGAAGACAGAGGAGACGCAGGACGGCGGTGTGGGAGCGATCAGTGCGGATGGGGCTAAAGGAAGTAACAAGACCTGGTACAGAAGACAGAGGAGACACAGGACGGCGGTGTGGGAGCGATCCGTGCGGATGGGGCTGGAGGAAGTAACAAGACCCGGTACAGAAGACAGAGGAGATGCAGGATGGCGGTGTGGGAGCGATCAGTGCGGATGGGGCTGGAGGAAGTAACAAGACCCGGTACAGAAGACAGAGGAGACGCAGGATGGCGGTGTGGGAGCGATCAGTGCGGATGGGGCTGGAGGAAGTAACAAGACCCGGTACAGAAGACAGAGGAGATGCAGGATGGCGGTGTGGGAGCGATCAGTGCGGATGGGGCTGGAGGAAGCCCCAGGTATGTATAAAACTTTTACGTTTACTTGTCTCAGGTTTCCTTTAAAGTTGAATTACATCAAATACCTTCTGTTTTAAGAATACAAATTCTAACTCAACCCTGAAAATGGACCAACCATATCCCACCTCAGCTTTACTCGACTGGTCCATTTCCATGCTGCATACATTTAAATTAAAATAATCTAAATTTGATTCAACTCAGAATTATTTGCATATTATTTACCATCACCAGTGACAGACTACAGACCTGCAATGTTACAGAGAGCTCTGGCTACACACACTGAGCTTACACTGGCCTCATTCATTATAACAATGCAGTGTATGTATTACAGTAACCTGAGGCCTGCAATGTTACAGAGAGCTCTGGCTACACACACTGAGCTTACACTGGCCTCATTCATTATAACAATGCAGTTTCTTACAGTAAATCTGATTACTACATCTAATAGTGCAATTTACATTATATGCAGTGGAACAAAACACAACATTGTGGAAATAATATACAGTCTGATCTACCAGTCTCCTCACCACACTGCAGCACTGAGGCATTGGGGTTTCTATAGCAGTGATTGTAACACATATAACAATAACCTGTCCCCCTCTCCACCCCAGAATTCCTGTATCTCACCTCCAGCCCAAACACCTGTATCCAATCATCTCCTAATTTACATTTGGGGTGCAGCACTGAGGCATTGGGGTGTCTATAGCAGTGACTGTAACACATATAACAATAACCTCTCCCACTCTCCACCCCAGAATTCCTGTATCACACCTCCAGCCCAAACACCTGTATCCAATCATCTCCTAATTTACATTTGGGGTGCAGCACTGAGGCATTGGGGTGTCTATAGCAGTGACTGTAACACACATAACAATAACCTGTCCCTCTCTCCCCCCAGAATTCCTGTATCTCACCTCCAGCCCAAACACCTGTATCCAATCATCTCCTAATTTACATTTGGGGAGCAGCACTGAGGCATTGGGGTGTCTATAGCAGTGACTGTAACACATAACAATAACCTGCCCCCTCTCCACCCCAGAATTCCTGTATCTCACCTCCACCCCAAACACCTGTATCCAATCATCTCCTAATTTACATTTGGGGTGCAGCACTGAGGCATTGGGGTTTCTATAGCAGTGATTGTAACACATATAACAATAACCTGTCCTCCTCTCCACCCCAGAATTCCTGTATCTCACCTCCACCCCAAACACCTGTATCCAATCATCTCCTAATTTACATCTGGGGTGCAGCACTGAGGCATTGGGGTGCCTATAGCAGTCATTGTAACACATAACAATAACCTGTCCCCCTCTCCACCCCAGGATTCCTGTATCTCACCTCCAGCCCAAACACCTGTATCCAATCATCTCCTAATTTACATCTGGGGTGCAGCACTGAGGCATTGGGGTGTCTATAGCATGTGACTGTAACACATATAACAATAACCTGTCCCCCTCTCCACCCCAGAATTCCTGTATCTCACCTCCAGCCCAAACACCTGTATCCAATCATCTCCTAATTTACATTTGGGGTGCAGCACTGAGGCATTGGGGTGTCTATAGCAGTGATTGTAACACATATAACAATAACCTGTCCCCCTCTCCACCCCAGAATTCCTGTATCTCACCTCCAGCCCAAACACCTGTATCCAATCATCTTCTAATTTACATTTGGGGTGCAGCACTGAGGCATTGGTGTGTCTATAGCAGTGACTGTAACACATATAACAATAACCTGTCCTCCTCTCCTCCCCAGAATTCCTGTATCTCACCTCCAGCCCAAACACCTGTATCCAATCATCTGCTTCTAATTTACATCTGGGGTGCAGCACTGAGGCGTTGGGGTGTCTATAGCAGTGATTGTAACACATGTAACAATAACCTGCCCCCCTCTCCACCCCAGAATTCCTGTATCTCACCTCCAGCCCAAACACCTGTATCTAATCATCTCCTAATTTACATTTGGGGTGCAGCACTGAGGCATTGGGGTGTCTATAGCAGTGATTGTAACACATATAACAATAACCTGTCCCCCTCTCCACCCCAGAATTCCTGTATCTCACCTCCAGCCCAAACACCTGTATCCAATCATCTGCTTCTAATTTACATCTGGGGTGCAGCACTGAGGCGTTGGGGTGTCTATAGCAGTGATTGTAACACATGTAACAATAACCTGCCCCCCTCTCCACCCCAGAATTCCTGTATCTCACCTCAATCCCAAACACCTGTATCCAATCATCTCCTTCTAATTTACATTTGGGGTACAGCACTGAGGCATTGGGGTGTCTATAGCAGTGACTGTAACACATATAACAATAACCTGTCCCCCTCTCCACCCCAGAATTCCTGTATCTCACCTCAATCCCAAACACCTGTATCCAATCATCTCCTTCTAATTTACATTTGGGGTGCAGCACTGAGGCATTGGGGTGTCTATAGCAGTGACTGTAACACATAACAATAACCTGTCCCCCTCTCCACCCCAGAATTCCTGTATCTCACCTTAAAGAGAAACTCCGACCAAGAATTGAACTTTATCCCAATCAGTAGCTGATACCCACTTTTACATGAAAAATATAATGATTTTCACAAACAGACCATCAGGGGGCGCTGTATGACTGATTTTGTGCTGAAACCCCTCCCACAAGAGGCTCTGGTACCCTACGGTACTCTGGGCAAACTGCCACAATGTAACAATGACACACACAGGAAATGGCTGTTTATAGCTGTCTGTTAAAGCCAGAACAGCTACATAATCTGCCCACAGTAACAATGTCACCATGTAATACATGTCAGAATGTGAATCTAGGAGAGGAAAGATTTTACAATGAGCAAACTCTGACTAAATCATGTATACATAATTATTGTAAAAATTAAGCAACTTTTTATATTAAATTATTTTCACTGGAGTTCCTCTTTAAGCCCAAACACCTGTATCCAATCATCTCCTAATTTACATTTGGGGTGCAGCACTGAGGTATTGGGGTGTCTATAGCAGTGACTGTAACACATATAACAATAACCTGTCCCCCTCTCCCCCCCAGAATTCCTGTATCTCACCTCCAGCCCAAACACCTGTATCCAATCATCTCCTAATTTACATCCAGTGCATCGATTCCTTTTATTCCCCAATACATGACTCCCTATTGCGGAGAGATCTATCTTTTGCTGATGCGTACACCATGTGAATAGTGAGCAATTCTGAGATTTCTTTTATAGCGATTTTGGAACATTCCCCGTTGTCTTTGGGTCTTCAGTATCAGTTGAGCGATCGGATTGGAAATTCCCCGGTCAGTTAGTACAGGGCGAGGATTGGAAATACCCCAGTTAGTGCAGGGCGAGGATTGGAAATTCCCCAGTCAGTTAGTGGAGGGCGAGGATTGTCTTGATCAGTTAGAGAGCTGGTGGTTGGACTATGCTAGAAATAACTTTAGGCATGCACAAGATACAATGCTGTTCTGGGAAGCTGCTAAAGTGGTGCTGAGAGGGGAAATCATTGCGTATGAGAGGAGACTAAAGAAAAGGGCACACTCCGATTATTCTAAATCCGCTTCCAGGTCCAGGGTGACAGATTTGGATTACATTGCTGACTAGGATGATCAATGAGATGAAAATTCTTCTGAAGTTATGCAAATGTTAATGCAAATGTATGCAGTTTGAAAACAGACCAATCAATTTGAACCCAGGTTTAAACGGACTGGTCCATTTTCAAGCGGCATATATTTGCATAAAAATTTGCATACATTTGCATCAACTCTGAAGAATTTGCATATCTGTGATCATAACTATTGCTGACATGATGGAGACTTCCAGACCAGCATGGTTGGATGCTAATGCGGTTCTGGTCTCTGTTACGACAGGTACGCCATGTTCTGGAGGGCAAGATCTGATTGGACCTTTTCTAAATTCGGCAACGAGTCTGGTAAACTCTTTGCAAATACAGGAAAGGGGAAGAGGTCCTTACAGCATATTAATCACAACAACACAAATGGGAGAGGTAATAGGACTGCAGGAATCGAAATAAATACGAGAATCCAAATCTAATCAAAATATCAAAATTGTTTTATTGAGCAAACCACACTATGTAAAACTACCTAAAAGCAGCATGGTATGGCCATCCCATCACACATGCAACAGCCATACACAACAGCCAGCTGGCCAGCCTATCCAAGTAATGTTTAAAGGGAATCTGAAGTGAAAATAAACGTATGATACAATAATTTGTATGTGCAGTACAGCTAAGAAATAAAACATTAGGAGCAGAGACATAAGTCTAATATTGTTTCCAGTACAGGAAGAGTTAAGAAACTCCAGTTGTTATCTATGCAACAGAGCCATTGAGCTCCATGACTTTCAAAGTCACAGAAAGCTCTGTCTTCTGAAGCTTATTATCTCAACTGTCTGTCATTATAATTTGTTTTTTCTGTAAAGTTCAAAAGTTCACAAGCCTGCTCTGTGAAATCATTTAGAATGCTGAGTGTAATGTGTAAACTACAAATATTAGAGAATGATGCAATGTTATAAAAAACTATTTAAATGAAATTAAAAATATGAGACTATTTTCTTTGCTACTAATGTTCTAGTAATTATCTGTGCTACACATACAATTCATTATATCAATTTATTTTTGCACTTCAGTGTCTCTTTAAAGCGTATGAACATCTGCTCAAATCCAGCTAAGCGTAAAGCTGAAGTGAAACCTCTTCCACAGCTCCAAATACCAACCAAATTGTCCCATAAACTGACAGATGTGCAGGTGCCGATCAAAAAAAAAGAGCAGCATGCAAGCTGATACATAAAGCAGCTGCCATATAAGCTGCTGTACAGTTCTCACCACTCCAATGCATCTCCGGGCCGTTCAGACACTCTGATGGAATTGCCACCGAATGGATCGGTGATGCTGACATCCAGTAGCGGAGTCACAGCGGGGAATCCAGACGTGAGCAGCAGTAAACAGTCTGAGGTACAGACGCATATACTGCAATGTCCATATCCCGCAAGGACCATGGGTATTCAGCTGGCGAACGTCCAGCAATGTGGAGTCAGTCCAGGCAGGAGGGCAGCTGTGTGTAACAACCAGGGTGGCATGCGAGAGTGAGCTGGGCTGTATAGCAGGGCAGAGCCAATGGAGAGAAGGCAGAACAGGAGTAGGCGGGGCCACGCGGCAGGACACCGTCTCATATAGAACACACTGCATTTACGTGGTTACCTTATCTCTTTATCTTATAAATGTAATGCTCCTTAGCATTTTATCTCCTGAATTAACCTTCCTTATAATTTAAGCGGATCCGAGATGAAAAACTAACTATAACAAGTGACTTGTCTAAACATCTTATCTAAAGTTTAGCTAGTTTACACAGCAAATCTAGCTGCAAACAGCTTCAATAGAATATGATTATTTCTTCCTGTGATACGACAGCAGCCATGTTGTTTGTAAACATTACACACAGGCAGGCTTATCTGTATCTTCAGCACTCAGACTGTGAAAAAAAACCTAATCCCCCCTCCTCCCCTCTGCCTCTGAAATCTCTGGCTAGTAATACCTCCCCCTCCTCCCATGAGCCCTTGCTACTGCCAAGGCTCTCTGAAAACCTGTGGGTGAGGCTTGTTTAGTTTATAGGGAATTCGAGTATTAAAACAGAAAAGGATTTGGCTTGAGGAATGCCCTATAAACAATAGGAAAGGAACACCATTATGCAATGAGTAAAAGTTCATCTCAGATCCACTTTAAAGAGGCACTATCAAAGAAACTGTGATTCTGTAAACACCTCATGCTTATAGAGCTTTTAGCCAGCAACAATAGAAAGCTTTTCAGAAGTCGCTCATCACAGCCTGTGTGAATAAAATGCCTTGTTTATCAGCTGTTTGTAACAAAGTTGGCATCAGGGCCAGAGCTGTACCATGTGGATAGGTTCCACTTCTCTGTTACTATTCAGAGGAATGATTTACTGTTGTTTCTGCCCTGACTGCTTTCTTACAGATAATATAAGAACAGCTGAGAAATGTTTCAGCTACAAAGGTAGGATCTGAAGAGAAGGACCTGTACTTTATTGCTTGACTTAAAGAGACACTGAAGCAAAAAAAAAAAAATGATATAATGAATTGGTTGTGTAGTGCAGATAATAACTAGAATATTAGAAGCAAAGAAAATATTCTCATATTTTTTTATTTTCAGGTATATAGTGTTTTTTATAACATTGCCTAATATTTGCAGTTTACACACTACTCAGCATTCTAAATGATTTTACAGAGCAGGCCAGTGAACTTTTGACCTGTCCTGTGGAGAGAAAAAAACAATACAATGACTAACAGTTGAGATAACAAGCTTATGAAGACAGAGCTCTCTGCGACTTTGAAAGTTGTGGAGCTCAATGGCTCTTTTTGCATAGATAACAACTGGAGTTTCTTAACTCTTCCTGTACCGGAAACAACATTAGGCTTATGTCTCGGCTCCTAATGTTTTATTTCTTAGCTGTACTGCACATATAAATCATCATCAATTTTTTTCACTTCAGCGTCTCTTTAACCCCCCCCCCCCCCCCCCAATTCAAAATTAGCTCTTCCTGTCTGTGATCTCTGTTTACTATACACTGCGGAGACATGGGAGCAGCTGATGCGTTAGTTACACACAATGCTGAGGCTATATTTCTGCTTTCTATCATTCTGAACAGATTCCAGTCACAGGATTAGAGACAGTGAGGATTGTTTCTGTATGCTGGATGTTCTGGACACAGTCCTCAATAATAATGCATACAGTGAGAAACGTTCTCTATAAATGTCATTTTCTTCATATAAAACATGAAAAGATTTTTTAAAAAACCGTTGTATTGCTATTTGTTATTCATTACTGGAAATATATGGGGCATTCAGAGTTTTAGTTAACTTTACAAACAAACACTTATATAGCGCTTTTCTCCTGGCGGACTCAAAGCACCAGAGCTGCAGCCACTAGGACGCGCTCTATAGGCAGTAGCAGTGTTAGAGAGACTTGCCTAAGGTCTCCTGCTGAATAGGTGCTGGCTTACTGAACAGGCAGAGCTGAGATTCGAACCCTGGTCTCCTGTGTCAGAGGCAGAGCCCTTAACCATTACACTATCCAGCCACTTTAATAGTTGTCCTTTAAGGTAAAAATAAGTACTCCCCTCCCCCCGTGTCCAGTGTCCTTATAAAGATTGTGTAAATCTTCCCACCATAGGCCAACCTCTCCCTTCACCTCTTCCAATTTAGAAGTCGTCATGGTGCAGAATTAAGTACCGGTCGCCATCAGCTGCTTAGGCATATCTTTCACAGACAAGTCAGGCTCATTGGTTTGTTGAACAATTCAATGCACTGGGAAGCAAGAAAGAATCCTCGAGATTCTGTGTAAAATGCTGCCAATTGCACTTTGCAAGAAGTACAACAAACATTGAAAAAGAACACATATGGCCAAACCATTTCCCACACTAAGTACACAAATGTCTCACATGCAGTTATTTACACTCAAAACATTTCCCACACTCAGCACATGAACAGGGCTTCTCAACAGTGAGTTTTCTCATGCCTGACAAGGTCTGATTTCTGTATAAAACATTTCCCACACTCAGCACATGCATAAGGCTTCTCCCTACCGTGAAACCTCTCATGCCTAACAAGATGTGAGCTATTACCAAAACATTTCCCACACTCAGCACATGAATAGGGCTTTACACCAGTGTGACATCTCTTATGTCTGACAAGATTTGCTTTACACCCAAAACATTTCCCACACTCAGTACATGTATAGGGCTTCTCGCCAGTGTGAGATCTCTCATGTGCGACAAGTAATGATTTATGTCCAAAACATTTCCCACACTCAGTACATGAATAGGGCTTCACACCAGTGTGAGATCTCTCATGTCCGATAAGTTCTGATTTACGCCTAAACCCTTTCCCACACTCAGCACATGAATAGGATTTTTCACCAGTATGAGATCGCTCATGACTGACAAGACTTGATTTAGCACTAAAACATTCCCCACACTCAGCACATGAATAGGGCTTCTCACCAGCGTGAGATCTCTCATGTCTGAGAAGAGCTGATTTTTGTGCAAAACATTTCCCACACTCAGCACATGAATAGGGTTTCTCACCAGTGTGATATCTCTCATGTATGACAAGATTTGATTTGTGTGCAAAACATTTCCCACACTCAGCACATGAATAGGGCTTCTCACCAGTGTGAGATCTCTCATGCATGACAAGGTTTCCTTTCACTGCAAAACATTTCCCACACTCAGCACATGAATAGGGCTTCTCACCAGTGTGAGATCTCTCATGTATGACAAGATGTGATTTCTGCACAAAACATTTCCCACACGTGGAACAGGAATAAGACCCTCCAGCAGGGGGAGAGCTGTGCTGGGTATGAGGTTCCTCAGGGTTAGACAGGTGAGGGGTGTCTGGGGAAATATTTGGGGTCACCAGGATATCTGCAGGAGACTCTTGTCCAGTGACATCATCATCCGTTGTACAGTCTGTGGATACAGAGAGACGAGTCTCTGAGAGGTTCCTGATGCCAGGACTCCGCGCTGCAAATAGAGAAACATCATCACTTCCTGTTAGAGAATTCTGAGGGGGGAACAATTATCATTAGGGAGGGTCAGTGAGCTGCTGATAGTTCCAAGTTGGTGCAAAGTTTATGCAGATTGGAAATGGACCAAATGCAGCAGCTGCATAACTTTGCATATAATTAGCATACAATTTGCACCATCTCAGAGTTATTGGCATGTCACTGACCATCACTAGTTATCAGCCTGACAGAGAACTGCAGAAGGTTGTGCTCATTACAGGCGGCCAATAGCTTTGGCTTAATAAAAGTTACACTATATAGGTAATCAGCCCCCTCCAGTCTCTCAGTCACCAATGTAACCCCAATAATTCAGACTAAACAATACTTTGTCCTTATATTGTAACGCAGTCCCAGCAGACAAATCCCAGTAAAATCTACAATCATGATGATCCTCAGGCATTGCTGAGCTGATTTGTGCAGCGATGTACATTGGTAGGGCCTGGGAGACGGACTCATAATGACATTTCTGAGACACTTGGCCGGATGTGGTCCCAGAACATGGACTGGTTACTGTACAGGCGCTGCATGCGAGTGCAATTCTGTGTATCTCTGCTATACTGGGGGATTTACACTATGTGGGCATTGTGCTGAGTTTACAGTAATGTGGATATGAAGTGATGCAATGCTAAGGACTCTGAGGGCCGGATCTGCAGCTTTATATATAGATGTTTATTTCTGCCCAATATTCTGGTGAGCTGATTGTGTTATCCCGGTGTAGCCGGCTGTGGTACTACATTGGTATTGGCAGTATAGTTGGCTGAAGCTGGTACACGGTGGTCACTACTATTGTGGGCGGAGCTGCCCTGTCACTTAGTCACTCCTGGGTGTCAGTGACCGCGCCTCCTATTCTACAACATTCTGCACCATCATTTGTTTATATTTCCAGCTTCCCACCTGAGGAGTAACAACAGTGAGACTGACCAGCAATGTTCTGTACAACAGATGTCTACAGGGAATCCGCCACACTGAGGATCCTCATAATGGCTGATTTTACTGGGATTCCTCTGCAAGAAAGTTCCATTATCCTGATATACATGCCAGGTGTAATAAAAGGTCAAGGTACTGTATGCAAAGCTATGCAAAAAAAGGCACAAGGAATAAGGGCTGCAGAAAAGCAGTAGTAAATATATCATTTTTATCACTCACCAATGCTCATCCCTGTAATAACATCTTCCTCATTAGATGTCCTCATCATGTCACTCTCCTCCATAGACTGCTGATCACTTCTCACATACGTCTCCTCTTCCTCTTTACTTGTCCTCATCAGGTCACCCTCCTCCATAGACTGCTGATCACTCCTCACATACGTCTCTTCTTCTTCCTCTTTACATGTCCTCATCATGTCACCCTCCTCCATAGACTGCTGATCACTCCTCACATATGTCTCTTCTTCTTCCTCTTTACTTGTCCTCATCATGTCACCCTCCTCCATAGACTGCTGATCACTCCTCACATACGTCTCTTCTTCTTCCTCTTTACTTGTCCTCATCATGCCTCCCTCCTCCATAGACTGCTGATCACTCCTCACATATGTCTCTTCTTCTTCCTCTTTACATGTCCTCATCAGGTCTCCCTTCTCCATAGACTGCTGATCACTCCTCACATATGTCTCTTCTTCTTCCTCTTTACTTGTCCTCATCATGTCACCCTCCTCCATAGTCTGCTGATCACTCCTCATATACGTCTCTTCTTCTTCCTTTTTACTTGTCCTCATCATGTCACCCTCCTCCATAGACTGCTGATCACTCCTCACATACATCTCTTCTTCTTCCTTTTTACTTGTCCTCATCATGTCACCCTCCTCCATAGACTGCTGATCACTCCTCACATATGTCTTTTCTTCTTCCTCTTTACTTGTCCTCATCATGTCACCCTCCTCCATAGACTGCTGATCACTCCTCACATACATCTCTTCTTCTTCCTTTTTAATTGTCCTCATCATGTCACCCTCCTCCATAGACTGCTGATCACTCCTCACATACATCTCTTCTTCTTCCTTTTTAATTGTCCTCATCATGTCTCCCTCCTCCACAGACTGCTGATCACTCCTCACATACGTCTCTTCTTCTTCCTTTTTAATTGTCCTCATCATGTCTCCCTCCTCCACAGACTGCTGATCACTCCTCACATACATCTCTTCTTCTTCCTCTTTAATTGTCCTCATCATGTCACTCTCCTCCATAGACTGCTGATCACTCCTCACATACGTCTCTTCTTCTTCCTCTTTACTTGTCATCATGTCACCCTCCTCCATAGACTGCTGATCACTCCTCACATATGTCTATTCTTCTTCCTCTTTAACCACAGCATTTAAATGTATTCGTTCTCCACCCTAAATGCACAAAACAATTGATTATTTAAATAGTGAACACAGAAGTAACACAACGGCTTTGATGCATTAACTAAGGGCAATATTATCCTCACTATTGGCAGTGTGTACTGTGGGTCGCACTAGTAGCGTAACGTGCGATAATGTTGTTGGGCACAGACAGCACACAGCAATATTATGATTACTACCGGCAGCGTGTACGGTAAGTTCCGCTACTAGTGCGATCTGCGGTACATACTGCTGATAGTGAGGAGAATATTGCCATACGCTGTCTGCGTACAACAACATTACCGCAAGTTAGCGCATCAACCCCAATATTCCCAAAACGACTCCGGCGTATGAAACAGCCAAACCAAATTCCTGTAACTAACAGACATCCAACACACACAAGCAATAGAACACAGCAGTACATGCATCCAGCTACATTTAAAGTGGTCAGCAGGTGCTCGTCAGCCAATCAGCATGCACTGTCATACACCCTTTACCTGCCATACCACATCTAGCAGCCATTAGCATTCAGGTGGGAGGCTTCAGTTGGACGCCATCGCAAGATTGCGTCGCTAGCAGGACCGCCCCGTGCAGGCATCCCTCCCACAGGGGTCCCTCCCTAACCGCTCACCTGTCCGCCATGTCCTAGAGCTGAAAGAAAACGTTTAAAAACACACGATTTGTTCGCACGATGGCCAGGGGCCCCGGACCTCTCTCACTGGCCGGGGCCCCAAGGCCAATGCGCGAAACCTGGAGGGGAGTGCAGGTGGGCCTGGACCTCTCACACCCAGGCTCTGGACCTCTCACATCCAGAAAACCGTAACTAACAGACATCTAACAGATTGTATGCGCCGGCCAACAGATAATTGACTGCATGCAAAACATATATTATTTAGCAGATGAAATCATAAAAGAGCATTAAAGTGCGACGTGCGAAAGTAATTCATTTAGTTGAAGAGGATCTGTAACAAAAAAGACATCCCTGTGGAAACCGGGGGAAGGGAACCTCCGGATCCTAATAAGGATTCACCTTTCGGGAATCCAGCACTGGCAGCCCCCAAACACCAAAGAGGTATTGTATTTTTCGCCTTTTAAGACGCACCAAAAACACCCCTTTTCTATGCGTTTTTGCATTGCGCGTATGCGATTGCGAACGCGCAACCATGTACACACACACATTTTTTTGCAATAGATCCAAAAACCACAGGGGCTTTTCGCCCCACTTTTGGGGGTGAAAAAGTGCATCTTATAAGACGAAAAATATGGTAAATGTTTATCTACCGCACTCTTGTGCAGGTGCAGTAGCAGCTGAGTCCGATCGGGTTCGCTCTACTGCACAGGTGCGAGGAAAGTAAATATATCAGACGCTATGTGCCAGTGGCGTGTTCGGAGGTTACGGACACTGCGCGGAGGCTGTTACAGGACAAGGTAACATATAAATGCACACACGGAGGTAGCACATTATACATTGCGGCGGTAGTTGCGGGGGGGGGGGGGGGGGGGCGTTTCATCGTCTCATTGCTCATTCCAGAAATCATCGCCGTACCGCCACATACCTGACCAACCAACTTCGGCCCGACATCTTGCGGCGTGCGCCGCGTTCGACCATGCAATCAATTTCTGTCCTGAAAATGGTAGCTTTGACAGTTGGGCATGCGCTTGGTGGCACCAATTTTCATCCAATTCGATTATAATAATGGAATTGGATGGTCGATCGGCCAAGTTGCCTGATGTATGGCCATCTTTCCTCCGTTTCACAAATAGAATGCAGATGAAAATCAATGGCCTCAATTCACTAAGATCATGCTGGAGATAATAAGGCGAAGGCAAAGTTACCAGCACACCTCGATCAGTGTTATTTAACTAAAGAAGCTTTTCTTATTAAGGTGTAGAGATACGTTTTCACGGTGAGAGAGTTATCTTATCTGTCTTTAAAGAGAACCCGAGGCGGCATTTTCAAATCTAAATAGGACACAGAGACTTGTCCTGTGCACAATGACCTGCCTCTGTGTCCTTCTGCTGCTGCCCCCCCCCCCCCCCCCCCAGCTCTGCTGTCCTACTGCAAAATACTGCCAGGCTCGCGACATTCTGCTTCTCACTAGCCAGCTATTTACCTGTGGCTTGTCAATTCATCAACAGGCTCCGCCCGTGGAGGACATGGCTATACTGGGGTGGGGGGACATTACATACTGGGGGATAATGGCAATGCTGGGGGACACAGGGGGACATGGCTATACTGGGGGAGAAATGGCATTACTGGGGTGGGGAACATTACATACTGGAGGATAATGGCAATGCTGGGGGACACAGGATGGACATGGCTATACTGGGGGAGAAATGGCATTACTGGGGTGGGGGACATTACATACTGGAGGATAATGGCAATGCTGGGGGACACAGAGGGGACATGGTTATACTGGGGGAGAAATTACATTACTGGGGTGAGGACATTACATACTGGAGGATAATGGCAATGCTGGGGGACACAGAGGGACATGGCTATACTGGGGGAGAAATGGCATTACTGGGGTGGGGAACATTACATACTGGGGGATAATGGCAATGCTGGGGGAAACGGCTATACTGGGGGAGAAATGGCATTACTGGGGTGGGGACATTACATACTGGAGGATAATGGCAATGCTGGGGGACACAGAGGGACATGGCTATACTGGGGTGGGGGACATGGCATTACTGGGGTGGGGGGACATTACATACTGGGGGATAATGGCAATGCTGGGGGACACAGGGAGGACATGGCTATACTGGGGGAGAAATAGCATTACTGGGGTGGGGAACATTACATACTGGAGGATAATGGCAATGCTGGGGGACACAGGGAGGACATGGCTATACTGGGGGAGAAATGGCAATACTGGGGTGAGGGGACATTACATACTGGAGGATAATGGCAATGCTGGGGGACACAGGGAGGACATGGCTATACTGGGGGAGAAATGGCAATACTGGGGTGGGGGACATTACATACTGGAGAATAATGGTAATGCTGGGGGACACAGGGGGGACATGGCTATACTGGGGGAGAAATGGCAATACTGGGGTGGGGGGACATTACATACTGGAGGATAATGGCAATGCTGGGGGACACAGGGAGGACATGGCTATACTGGGGGAGAAATGGCATTACTGGGATGGGGACATTACATACTGGAGGATAATGGCAATGCTGGGGGACACAGGGGGGACATGGCTATACTGGGGGAGAAATGGCATTACTGGGGTGGGGACATTACATACTGGAGTATAATGGCAATGCTGGGGGACACAGGGGGGACATGGCTATACTGGGGGAGAAATGGCATTACTGGGGTTGGGAACATTACATACTGGAGGATAATGGCAATGCTGGGGGACATAGGGAGGACATGGCTATACTGGGGGAGAAATGGCATTACTGGGGTGGGGGGACATTACATACTGGAGGATAATGGCAATGCTGGGGGACACAGGGGGGGCATGGCTATACTGGGAAAGAAATGGCATTACTGGGGTGGGGGACATTACATGCTGGAGGATAGTGGTAATGCTGGGGGACACAGGGGGGAACATGGCTATACTGGGAAAGAAATGGCATTACTGGGGTGGGGACATTACATACTGGAGGATAATGGCAATGCTGGGGGACACAGGGAGGACATGGCTATACTGGGGGAGAAATGGCATTACTGGGGTGGGGGACATTACATACTGGAGGATAATGGCAATGCTGGGGGACACAGGGAGGACATGGCTATACTGGGGGAGAAATGGCATTACTGGGGTGAGGGGACATTACATACTGGAGGATAATGGCAATGCTGGGGGACACAGGGAGGACATGGCTATATTGGGGGAGAAATGGCATTACTGGGGTGGGGGACATTACATACTGGAGGGTAATGGCAATGCTGGGGGACACAGGGAGGACATGTCTATACTGGGGGAGAAATGGCATTACTGGGGTGGGGGACATTACATACTGGAGGATAATGGCAATGCTGGGGGACACAGGGAGGACATGTCTATACTGGGGGAGAAATGGCATTACTGGGGTGGGGGACATTACATACTGGAGGATAATGGCAATGCTGGGGGACACAGGGGGGACATGGCTATACTGGGGGAGAAATGGCATTACTGGGGTGGGGGTACATTACATACTGGAGGATAATGGCAATGCTGGGGGACACAGGAGAGGACATGGCTATACTGGGGAGAAATGGCGTTACTGGGGTGGGGGACATTACATACTGGAGGATAATGGCAATGCTGGGGGACACAGGGGGGACATGGCTATACTGGGGGAGAAATGGCATTACTGGGGTGGGGGACATTACATACTGGAGGATAATGGCAATGCTGGGGGACACAGGGAGGACATGGCTATACTGGGGAGAAATGGCGTTACTGGGGTGGGGGACATTACATACTGGGGGATAATGGCAATGCTGGGGGACACAGGGGGGACATGGCTATACTGGGAGAGAAATGGCATTACTGGGGCGGGGGACATTACATACTGGAGGATAATGGCAATGCTGGGGGACACAGGGGGGACATGGCTATACTGGGGAGAAATAGCATTACTGGGGTGGGGGGACATTACATACTGGAGGATAATGGCAATGCTGGGGGACACAGGAGAGGACATGGCTATACTGGGGGAGAAATGGCATTACTGGGGTGGGGGACATTACATACTGGAGGATAATGGCGATGCTCTTGTCTCTGTGATGTGACTGAATTGAATTATTACTCGGAAGGTAATATGGCAGCCATAATCTATGGCACATGAAGGGGGGCCGCTAGAAATCAAAGCAGTTATATAAAAGTCTCTTGTGTGGCAGTTACTTCAAGGGGGATGATCAGGATGGTGACAGATGTACTATGACCTCCTCTGTAACACAATTTCCACCCCGACCTCTGATCTGCCCGATATATAACAACAATCACACAAATACCTCTTCTAACGCGTCCCACCACTTCCTGCAACTTCTCCTCTTACTGTGTTACCGCATGTAATACTTCCTGTCTGTGCAAGGTTGCCATCTTGTGGTAAATGGGCAAACTGCAGCCTCTGGTTGTGAAATTACTAGAGTTGGGCCGAACCTCCGATTTTAGGTTCGCGAACCTGGTTATTGAACTTCTGCGGAAGGTTCGGTTCGCGTTAAAGTTCGCGAACCGCAATAGACTTCAATGGAGATGCGAACTTTGAAAAAAAAAAATAATTATGCTGGCCACAAAAGTGATGGAAAAGATGTTTCAAGGGGTCTAACACCTGGAGGGGGGCATGGCGGAGTGGGATACATGCCAAAAGTCCCCGGGAAAAATCTGGATTTGACACAATGCAGCGTTTTAAGGGCAGAAATCACATTGAATGCTAAATGACAGGCCTAAAGTGCTTTCAAACATCTTGCATGTGTATACATCAATCAGGTAGTGTAATTAAGGTACTGCTTCACACTGACACACCAAACTCACCGTGTAACGCAGCGCAAACAGCTGTTTGTGTAGTGACGGCCGTGCTGGACTGGTGCGCACCATGGCGAGAGTGCAGGTTTTGGTGGCTTTACAGCCCATATGGTCGCCTGGCTGATGTAGCTGAATGACAGAACAGTGACTGTCCAGCTGATCAAATTTGGTCTGACCACAATGAGGCAACGACCTTATTATCGTGGGTGTGCCCCCCGAGACACTCATCTAGGCGCCGGTCATTGCTTCATTGTGATACGCAAGCCCCTTCACCACGGCAAGGTAATGATCACGAAGGGGAATGGGCGCATGTACATGCCTTTTCTTTTGTTGTTGCAGCTGCCCGCAGTGCAGCCAGAAAAATTAGGCAGTCATGTACACGCACCAGAAAAATTATTACAGCGGCCGCTGCTAGCAGCGGCCTAAAAAATTCAGCAATCCGCCTGGAGTCCCGGACCCTGTTGGTGGTGGCGGAGAAGGTAGTCAAGCGGCCTGCAGGCAGACATGCTGTGTGGAGGGACTGGGAGCGACTTAGTCTTCTTGGGGCAGGCCAGGCAGCCAGTCACACGGCGTGCATGCAGAGATGCTGTGTGTGCGGGGACTGACTTAGTCTTGGGGCGGGCAGCAGCCCTCCGGGATCCATGCCTCATTCATTTTGATAAAGGTGAGGTACTTAACACTTTTGTGACTTAGGCGACTTCTCTTCTCTGTGACAATGCCTCCAGCTGCGCTGAAGGTCCTTTCTGACAGGACGCTTGCGGCAGGGCAGGAGAGAAGTTGGATGGCAAATTGGGACAGCTCTGGCCACAGGTCAAGCCTGCACACCCAGTAGATCAAGGGTTCCTCATCGCTGTTCACAGCAGTGTCTACATCCACACTTAAGGCCAGGTAGTCGGCTACCTGCCGTTCCAGGCGTTGGTGGAGGGTGGATCCGGAAGGGCTACGGCGAGGCGTTGGACTAAAGAACGTCCGCATGTCCGACATCACCATGAGATCGCTGGAGCGTCCTGTCTTTGACTGCGTGGACACGGGAGGAGGATTAGTGGCAGTGGTACCTTGCTGGCATTGTGCCGTCACATCACCCTTAAAGGCATTGTAAAGCATAGTTGACAGCTGGTTCTGCATGTGCTGCATCCTTTCCACCTTCCGGTGAGTTGGTAACAGGTCCGCCACTTTGTGCCTGTACCGAGGGTCTAGTAGTGTGGCCACCCAGTACAGCTCATTCCCCTTGAGGTTTTTTATACGGGGGTCCCTCAACAGGCAGGACAGCATAAAAGACGACATCTGCACAAAGTCAGATCCAGTACCCTCCATCTCCTCTTGCTCTTCCTCAGTGACGTCAGGTAAGTCAACCTCCTCCCCCCAGCCGCGAACAATACCACGGGAAGGTTGAGCAGCACAAGCCCCTTGCGATGCCTGCTGAGGTTGTTCTCCTGCCGCTGTCCCCTCCTCCTCCTCCTCCTCCTCCCCCAAAGAAACACCTTGCTCATCATCCTCTGAGTCTGACTCGTCTTCTGCACATGACTTCTCTTCTTCCTCCTCCTCCCCCCTCTGTGCTGCCGCAGGTGTTGAGGAAACAGCTGGGTCTGATGAAAATTGGTCCCATGCCTGTTCCTGCCGTAACGGTTCCTGGTCACGCTCATTCACAGCTTCATCCGCCACTCTACGCACAGCACGCTCCAAGAAGTAAGCGTAGGGAATTAAGTCGCTGATGGTGCCCTCACTGCGGCTCACCAGGTTGGTCACCTCCTCAAACGGCCGCATGAGCCTGCATGCATTTTCCATCAGTGTCCAGTTGTCGGGCCAGAACATCCCCATCTTCCCAGACTGTTTCATTCTACTGTAGTTGTAGAGGTAGTGGGTCAAGGCTTTCTTCTGTTCTAGCAGGCAGGAGAACATGAGCAGGGTCGAGTTCCAGCGAGTCGGGCTATCGCAAATGAGGCGTCTCACCGGCATGTTGTTTTTGCGCTGAATTTCCGCAAAGCGTGCCATGGCTGTGTAAGACCGCCTCAAATGCCCACAGAACTTCCTGGCCTGCTTCAGGACATTCGCTAAGCTAGGGTACTTTGCCACAAATCTTTGAACCACTAGATTCATGACATGTGCCATGCAGGGTATGTGTGTCAGCTTCCCCATATGCAAAGCGGCAAGCAGATTGCTGCCGTTGTCGCACACCACGTTGCCTATCTCCAGGTGGTGCGGGGTCAGCCACTCATCCACCTGTTTCTTAAGAGCAGCCAGGAGAGCTGCTCCAGTGTGACTCTCCGCTTTGAGACAAGACATGTCTAAGATGGCGTGACACCATCGTACCTGGCATGCAGCATAGGCCCTGTGGAGCTGGGGCTGTGTAGCTGGAGAGGAGAACTGCCACTCAGCCAAGGAGGAGGAGGACAGCGAAGAGCATGTAGCAGGAGGAGAGGAGGTGGCAGGAGGCCTGCCTGCAAGCCGTGGAGGTGTCACAATTTGGTCCGCTGCGCCCTGCTTGCCATCGTTCACCACCAGGTTCACCCAATGGGCTGTGTAGGTAATGTAGCGGCCCTGCCCGTGCTTGGCAGACCAGGCATCCATGGTCAGGTGTACCCTTGACCCAATGCTCTTCGCAAGAGATGACACCACTTGCCTCTCAACTTCACGGTGCAGTTGGGGTATGGCCTTTCTCGAAAAATAAGTGCGGCCTGGCATCTTCCACTGCGGTGTTCCGATGGCCACAAATTTATGGAAGGCCTCAGAGTCCACCAGCCGGTATGGTAACAGCTACCGAGCTAACAGTTCCGCCACGCCAGCTGTCAGACGCCGGGCAAGGGGGTGACTGGCCGAAATTGGCTTCTTCCGCTCAAACATTTCCTTCACGGACACCTGACTGCTGCTGTGGGCAGAGGAGCAGGAACCGCTCAAGGGCAGAGGCGGAGTGGAGGAGGGTGCCTGTGAAGGTGGAAGGGAGAAAGCGGCAGAAGCAGATAATGCACCTGATGGAGGAGGAAGAGGAGAAGGAGGGTGGCTTTGCTTTTGTGTGCTGCTGCTGCTTTTGCTCAGGTGGCCATCCCATTGCTGTTTGTGCCTTTTCTCCAGGTGCCTTCGTAAGGCACTTGTCCCTACGTGAGTGTTGGCCTTTCCACGGCTCAATTTTTGTTGGCAGAGCGAACAGATGGCTTTGGTCCGATCTGAGGCACACACATTAAAAAATTTCCACACCGCTGAGCCACCCTGGGATGTGGGCACTATGGGGACCTCAGCAGCTGATGCTGAAGGGCAAGTTGGCTGGCTGTACATAGGAGGCGATACATGGTGCCGGACTCTGCCACCAGCTGTTTCTGACGAAGAGCTGCCCCAGCTTCTTTCAGCAACTTCTCTCCTCCTACTACTCTCTGACTCCCCCTCTGAACTGTCCCCCTCTTCATCTCCTCTATTGGAAACATACAGAGGATCCCTATTACCGTCATCATCGTAATCATCCTGCTCAGCTTCGCTTGCCTCAGACAAATCCAAACTTGCACCATCAGTAGGTCCTTCATCCTCCTGACACGTTACATCCATAGTGTTGCCGCGTAACTCAGACATATGAGCTGGTGAAAATTCATCTGGCTGTAACAACAATGGCTGTCCATCAGTGATTTCAACACTAAATAATTCTTGCGAAGTGTCAAATGCAGCGGAAGTGGTGCTAGTAGTAGCGCTGGTGGCTGAGCAAGATGAGGTGTTCTGTGTCGCTAAATACTCAACCACGTCCTGACAATCTTGGGAGGTGATGGGACGTGCCTTCTACCGAGCACTGTATTGTGTGGGCCAGGTCCACACGAAATTACATTTACACGACCTCGCGCAGACCTGCCGGGTGGCCTTCCTCTGGCTCTGGCACTACCTCTTCCTCTACCTGTTTTGTCCATATCGGGTATGCACGGAGTGGTATATCACACTGCGTGCACTCACGTAGGTAGGTGGGTTCACTTAACTGCACAGGTATGCGCACTGATGCGGTGGGTTCACTGAACAGAACAGGTATACAGTGGCGGGTCCACTGAACAGAACAGGTATGCAGTGGCGGGTTCACTAAACAGAACAGGTATACAGTGGCGGGTTCACTAAACAGAACAGGTATACAGTGGCGGGTTCACAGAACAGGTATGCAGTGGCAGGTTCACTGAACACAACAGGTATGCAGTGGCGGGTTCACTGAACAGGTATACAGTGGCGGGTCCACTGAACAGAACAGGTATGCAGTGGCGGGTTCACTGAACAGGTATACAGTGGCGGGTCCACTGAACAGAACAGATATGCAGTGGCGGGTTCACTAAACAGAACAGGTATACAGTGGCGGGTTCACTAAACAGAACAGGTATACAGTGGCGGGTTCACTAAACAGAACAGGTATACAGTGGCGGGTTCACTAAACAGAACAGGTATACAGTGGCGGGTTCACAGAACAGGTATGCAGTGGCTGGTTCACTGAACACAACAGGTATGCAGTGGCGGGTTCACTGAACAGGTATACAGTGGCGGGTCCACTGAACAGAACAGGTATGCAGTGGCGGGTTCACTAAACAGAACAGGTATACAGTGGCGGGTTCACTAAACAGAACAGGTATACAGTGGCGGGTTCACAGAACAGGTATGCAGTGGCAGGTTCACTGAACACAACAGGTATGCAGTGGCGGGTTCACTGAACAGGTATACAGTGGCGGGTCTACTGAACAGAACAGGTATGCAGTGGCGGGTTCACTGAACAGGTATACAGTGGCGGGTCCACTGAACAGAACAGGTATGCAGTGGCGGGTTCACTAAACAGAACAGGTATACAGTGGCGGGTTCACTAAACAGAACAGGTATACAGTGGCGGGTTCACAGAACAGGTATGCAGTGGCAGGTTCACTGAACACAACAGGTATGCAGTGGCGGGTTCACTGAACAGGTATACAGTGGCGGGTCCACTGAACAGAACAGGTATGCAGTGGCGGGTTCACTAAACAGAACAGGTATACAGTGGCGGGTTCACTAAACAGAACAGGTATACAGTGGCGGGTTCACAGAACAGGTATGCAGTGGCAGGTTCACTGAACACAACAGGTATGCAGTGGCGGGTTCACTGAACAGGTATACAGTGGCGGGTCCACTGAACAGAACAGGTATGCAGTGGCGGGTTTACTGAACAGGTATACAGTGGCGGGTCCACTGAACAGAACAGGTATGCAGTGGCGGGTTCACTGAACAGGTATGCAGTGGTGGGTTCACAGAACAGGTATGCAGTGGTGGGCTCACAGCACAGGTATGCAGTGGTGGGTTCACAGCACAGGTATGCAGTGGTGGGTTCACAGAACAGGTATGCAGTGCTGGGTTCACAGCACAGGTATGCAGTGGTGGGTTCACAGCACAGGTATGCAGCCAGACAGGAACAAGTTAAGCCTAACTAATCTTTCCCTGAGAGACAGTCTGCAGCAGCTCGCCCTACTCTCACTAACGCAGGCAGCACACGAGTGACCGTAATGGCCGCCGCTGCCTGCCTTATATAAGCGGGGGTGGGGCTCCAGGGGCTAGTGTAGCCTAATTGGTTACACTGGGCCTGCTGACTGTGATGTAGAGGGTCAAAGTTGACCCTCCATGTGCATTATGGGGCGAACCGAACTTCCGCAAAGGTTCGCCTGCGGGACGCGAACGCGAACCACGGAAGTTCGCATGGAACCGTTCGCAGGCGAACCGTTCGGCCCAACTCTAGAAATTACATGCACTCAGCCATCTAAAAGTAGCTAGACACTGATACTTACAAGGGACCCGAGGTAAGAGACATGTGAAGGCTGCCATATTTATTTCCTTTCTCATAGCTCCCAACTGTCCCTCTTTTGAAGGGACAGTCCCTTTTTGGGAGCGAAATAAGTCTGTCTCGCCTTTGTCCCTTTTTCATAACTCCCAATTGTCCTTCTTTTGGAGGGCATAGATCCCAACTGTCCCTCTTTTGGAGGACATAGCTCCCAACTTTCCCTCTTTTGGAGGGACAGTCCCTCTTTGGTAACCCAGTCCCCCTCCCTGTCCCTCTTTTCTCCTCATGTGCTCCTCTTTCAGTACTTAAAGACAGATCTGTGTAATATGTGTATACATAGCTCCCTCTTTCCTCCTCATGTGTCCCTCTTTCAGGACTGATGGACAGATCTGTGTAATATGTGTATACATAGCTCCCCCTGTCCCTCTTTCCTCCTCATGTGTCCCTCTTTCAGGACTGATGGACAGATCTGTGTAATATGTGTATACATAGCTCCCTCTGTCTCTTTCCTCCTCATGTGTCCCTCTTTCAGGACTGATGGACAGATCTGTGTAAAATGTGTATACATAGCTCCCCCTGTCCCTCTTTCCTCCTCATGTGTCCCTCTTTCAGGACTGATGTACAGATCTGTGTAATATGTGTATACATAGCTCACCCTGTCCCTCTTTCCTCCTCATGTGTCCCTCTTTCAGGACTGATGGACAGATCTGTGTAATATGTGTGTACCGTACATAGCCCCCCCTGTCCCTCTTTCCCCTTCATGTGTCCCTCTTTCAGGGCTGATGGACAGATCTGTGTAATATGTGTATACATAGCTCCCTCTGTCTCTTCCCTCCTCATGTGTCCTTCTTTCAGGACTGATGGACAGATCTGTGCAATATGTGTATACATAGCTCCCCCTGTCCCTCTTTCCTCCTCATGTCTCTCTCTTTTAGGGCTGATGGACAGATCTGTGTAATATGTGTATACATAGCTCCCCCTGTCCCTCTTTCCTCCTCATGTGTCCCTCTTTCAGGACTGATGTACAGATCTGTGTATTATGTGTATACATAGCTCCTTCTGTCCCTCTTTCCTCTTCATGTGTCCCTCTTTTGGGACTGATGGACAAATCTGTGTAATATGTGTATACATAGCTCCCCCTGTCCCTCTTTCCTCCTCATGTGTCCCTCTTTCAGGACTGATGTACAGATCTGTGTATTATGTGTATACATAGCTCCCTCTGTCTCTTTCCTCCTCATGTGTCCCTCTTTCAGGACTGATGGACAGTTCTGTGTAATATGTGTATACATAGCTCCCCCTGTCCCTCTTTCCTCCTCATGTGTCCCTCTTTCAGGACTGATGTACAGATCTGTGTATTATGTGTATACATAGCTCCTTCTGTCCCTCTTTCCTCTTCATGTGTCCCTCTTTCAGGACTGATGGGACAGTTCTGTGTAATATGTGTATACATAGCTCCCCCTGTCCCTCTTTCCTCCTCATGTGTCCCTCTTTCAGGACTGATGGACAGATCTGTGTAATATGTGTATACATAGCACCCTCTGTCCCTCTTTCCTCCTCATGTGTCCCTCTTTCAGGACTGATGGACAGATCTGTGTAAAATGTGTATACATAGCTCCCCCTGTCCCTCTTTCCTCCTCATGTGTCCCTCTTTCAGGACTGATGTACAGATCTGTGTATTATGTGTATACATAGCTCCTTCTGTCCCTCTTTCCTCTTCATGTGTCCCTCTTTTGGGACTGATGGACAGATCTGTGTAATATGTGTATACATAGTTCCCCCTGTCCCCCTTTCCTCCTCATGTGTCCCTCTTTCAGGACTGATGGACAGATCTGTGTAATATGTGTATAGCAGCCCTGAGAAGGGCTTTTAATGCTCCCTCAGGACTCAGGAGGAGACTATACAAACACAACCTATACCAATAACAGTCCTGAAAAGGACTATTTTGCCCTGCGCAGGACGCTGTATAAGCAGCTAGCAAGGCAGTGGTGGCACAGAATAGATTCCTAGCTAATGCTTTCCTTATGTGCAGCACTGCAGCTCATTCTCTCCCTGCTCTCACTATCACTGCAGCCAGACAATTAATCCAATATGGCTGCCGTGCTGGCGTTTTTAATGGGGTGGGGGGTCCAGGAGGGGGTGCTGGCTGATTGGCTGCCATGTGTTTGCTGACTGTGATGTAAGGGGTCAAAGTTTAGCCCAATTATGATGTATAGGGGCGAACTGAATCCACCATACAGTATATTGGCCTAAGGAGGCGAATGCGAATACGCGATCTTCGCAGTCAAGTGTTCGCCTGGCAAATACTTCGGCCTATCTCTAGTTGTGATATGCTATCCTGTGTTTTATTTTTCCCCATAGATAGCTTCTTTTCTAAACTTCATAAAATAGTTGCTGTTAGATAAGGGACTATGGATTGTTCTAAATCAGGGGTGCCCAATGCGTCGATCGCGATCTACCAGTCGATCGCGAAGGGCTAATTGGTAGATTGCGATCCGACGCTGAAGACAGGTTATGCATTGATTGCTTACTGTCAGCCAATAAGGGCAGCGAATGTGTCTGCGGCCGCCCTTTCCTGCCGGTAACAGCCAATCAGTGTGGCTGAAACCTCCTGTGATGTCACATGCAGCCTGGAGGAGGGGGCATGTTTCAGCAGCGCTGTACTGCTGGCTGTTGTACGCTGAGTCTGCACGTTGGGTTTGTGGGGATCAAGCTAAAGAGCTAAAGAGCTGTGGGCCCCGGTGCAAGTTTTACATGGGGCCCCCTAAGCACTCTATACATAACAATTGATACGGCGCACCAAAACCTGCCAATGGCCACTACAGTGTCAGAGGTGCAATAAGGGGTTGGGGAACAGTGTGTTAAGGATTACTACTATTCAAAGCATCTATAGAAGTGATTATTACCAGCACAGGACCAATAGAGAGCTAATACTGTGATAGAGGGTGGACCCTTCGGGGCCCCTCTGGCCCAAGGGCCCCGATGCGGTCGCTACCTCTGCACCCCCTATTGCTACGCCCCTGATCAAGCGGCTCCCTGGTTTAGCTACCCGTCGTGATTTGCATCAGACCACCCACGTGCAGTGTCTCCCGTCCTTCCTCTGTCCGGGGCTGTGTGGATCAAGCGGCTCCTGCTGTCACACTTCACAACCAAGTGAGTACTTCTGGACTCAGTCACACTCTACTTCTCTCACTTCCAACACACACCACACATCACTGGTTCATTCATTCATGATAAATTGCACAGGAGAACTGTAGTGATTGCTACCAGTCTAATTTCCCTACTTTCTTTATGTGTTTTTTTTTTCCTGGGGGGGGGGGGGGGAGGCGGCAGGTTGTGCTAGGCGGTAGATCGCCTCGGCTTGGTCGTCATCAAAGTAGCTCGCGGTCCGAAAAAGTGTGGGCACCCCTGTTCTAAATAGATAAAGTAGTTTAGGCAATATTTTCATTTGGAAAGCTGCAACCTTACCGAAACAAGAGAGTTCACATTTAGAGTTCTAATTCTTTGGGTATAAAGGTGAGTAACTGGAGAAAGTTAGCTTCATAGAGCTTATGTGTTGCACTAGTAAAGTTAAAGAGGAGCTGTTAGGTATGGGGTCTCAGAGAAAATAAACACATATATCAGTAGCTAAAGATTGGCTGTACTTACATTACATATGCATTTCACTGTCCATGTTTGTACTTCACATAATTTTTATATAGTATTTGCACAGAATGATGCTCCTGACAGCTCATGGCAGGTTCCATGTTTGTCTGTCTCCTATGAAGCAAAATGTGTCGTCATGTCCTCCCTGCTTCCTGATGATTCCACTCTCACAAACGCTGGTAATGAATAACACTACTGTGCAGTGAATATTAATGAGCCATGTGGCTAGGAACAATAGCGGACTCCTGCAGTGTACTCTGCCCGAGATTTATTAGTGCTGTGCAGGCGCGGAGCTAGGGGGGGTCGGGGTAGGACAAGTGCCCCGGGGCGCCGGGTCCCCAAGGGCGCCCAGCTGAGCTTCGGGGGTTTTTTTTTTGTTTTTTTGTTTTTTTTGCGGAGACGTGAGGAGAGCAGCGCAGAGAAGAGAGAGAGCTGTGCGGACGGTGGGGAAGGGGGGCCATATCCCCCCTCCTTCCCTCACCTTAGGTGCTCTCTCTCCCTCGCTGTCCCCTCCAATGTCTGTCCGGGTGGCTGGGCTGGCAGCGGCGGGCGGAACTCACCTCCGTCTCGCTCCAGCGCCGGCCGGAAGTTCGGGTGCGCAGCCGCTGCTCTGGTCTGGACCAGACCAGAGTAGCGGCAGATCCATCCTGCGCTGCGAGAGACGGAGGTAAGTTCCGCCCGCGGCTGCCAGCACCGTCCCGGACAGACATTGGAGGGGACAGCGAGGGAGAGAGAGCAGCTCTTTTCTGCGCTGCTCCCCTCCTGCTGGGGAGGGGGACACCTGACCTGGCTACCTACTCTGGGCACATATATACCCCTGGCTACCTACTCTGGGCACATATATACCCCTGGCTACCTACTCTGGGCACATATATACCCCTGGCTACCTACTCTGGGCACATATATACCCCTGGCTACCTACTCTGGGCACCTATACCCCTGGCTACCTACTCTGGGCACATATATACCCCTGGCTACCTACTCTGGGCACATATATACCCCTGGCTACCTACTCTGGGCACATATATACCCCTGGCTACCTACTCTGGGCACATATATACCCCTGGCTACCTACTCTGGGCACATATATACCCCTGGCTACCTACTCTGGGCACATATATACCCCTGGCTACCTACTCTGGGCACATATATACCCCTGGCTACCTACTCTGGGCACCTATACCCCTGGCTACCTACTCTGGGCACCTATACCCCTGGCTACCTACTCTGGGCACATATACCCCTGGCTACCTACTCTGGGCACATATATACCCCTGGCTACCTACTCTGGGCACCTATACCCCTGGCTACCTACTCTGGGCACATATATACCCCTGGCTACCTACTCTGGGCACCTATACCCCTGGCTACCTACTCTGGGCACCTATACCCCTGGCTACCTACTCTGGGCACCTATACCCCTGGCTACCTACTCTGGGCACCTATACCCCTGGCTACCTACTCTGGGCACCTATACCCCTGGCTACCTACTCTGGGCAAATATATACCCCTGGCTACCTACTCTGGGCACCTATACCCCTGGCTACCTACTCTGGGCACATATACCCCTGGCTACCTACTCTGGGCACCTATACCCCTGGCTACCTACTCTGGGCACATATATACCCCTGGCTACCTACTCTGGGCACATATATACCCCTGGCTACCTACTCTGGGCACCTATACCCCTGGCTACCTACTCTGGGCACATATACCCCTGGCTACCTACTCTGGGCACATATATACCCCTGGCTACCTACTCTGGGCACATATACCCCTGGCTACCTACTCTGGGCACATATATACCCCTGGCTACCTACTCTGGGCACATATACCCCTGCCTACATATATTGGGCACATATACCCCTAACTACATATACTGGGCATATACCCCTGGCTACATATACTGGGCACATATACCCCTGACTATATATACTGGGCACATATACCCCTGACTATATATACTGGGCACATATACCCCTGGCTACATATACTGGGCACATATACCTCTGGCTACATATACTGGGGACACATACCCCTGCCTACATATACTGGGCACATATACCCCTGGCTACCTGTTCTGTGGACATCTCTACTCCTGGCTACCTGTTCTGGGGACATCTATACTGCTGGCCACCTATTCTGGGGCTACCTATTTTTGGGGAACCACTGCTGTCAGATTGAGTGTATTTTGGGGAACTGCTGCCAGGTGAGAGGTGTCTACCATATTAAGGGGGCATTCTGCCTATTTATGTGAAATGCTGTCTATTTATGTGCCTCATGACTGCTGAATTTGTCTTGTAGGGGGCCTCATGGTTACTGAATTTGTCTTGTAGGGGGTCTCATGATTTGTTGGGGGCCTCAAGATCGCTGAATTTGTCTTGTTAGAGGCCTCATGATTGCTGAATTTGTCTTGTTGGGGGCCTCATGATTGCTAAATTTGTCTTGTTAGGGGCCTCATGATTGCTGAGTTGGTCATGTTTGCTCATGATTGCGGAATTTGTCTTGATGGGGGGGGGCTCATGATTGCTGAATTTGTCTTGGAACATGCTGGAAGGTACCTACTGAGGGAGGGTGGGTGAGCGTGAGCCTGCTAACCTCCATGTACATTTGGCTCCACCCATAACCACGCCCATATTTGGCCACGCCCCTTCACCTTAGGGGGCGCATTAATAGTCTTTGTCCCCGGGCGCTGAAAACCCTAGCTACGCCTCTGGTGCTGTGAGCTAGACTGTTACATGCTATTGAAACTTGAGCCTCACTAGCAGCCAGGGGAGGGCCCCAGAATGCTTTGCAGTATCTGTTATTCGGCTTGCGTCCTCCTTAGGAGCCTGGGAATACGGAGCCTTGCTGTCAGCAAACATCTAAAGTAAGAGAGATTTTTAACTGCAGTATTGCCTTTTTGGCTTCCTTCTAAACTGTTTAACACGAGAGAATAGAGGTTTAAATTAGCTTTTGCAGCCTGACTGTTACTCTTTAATACCAAGGAAAGGGATGTGTTTCTTAGTCCAGCTGGAAGAAAATTTGCCTGAAAAATGTTGTTTCAATAGTCGAGAAATGTTAATTCCTAACTTTAAGGATTTTCCTTAATTTACTTTATAGTACGACACTGTGACAATCCAGCCCCGCGATCCCGTCTAATCTGCTCCCGTTAGCGTACACGGGAAGTACGGTGAGCAGACGGACAACAAAAACTGGTTGCTGGATCATCAGAGGAAGAAGGTTAATGTGACAGAGTGTGACAATCCCGTCTAATCTGCTCCCGTTAGCATACGCAGGAAGTACAGTGAGCAGACTGACAATAAGGATTGATCGCGCAGCTGCCGACAATATGTAATGGGACAACCACTCACCAATCCCATATTTCTAGGCCACTGTTGCCATGCAGGTCTCATGCACTAGAGACTCCTGGAGGCAAATTCACTGTGTGCGTAGTAAACGGTTAAGATTGGTTGGAGGTGCCCATACATGTACAATCACGATTGTATGTACAATCGGTAAACTAAAAATATCGATTTTGCACTGGAAATCGGGTAAATTCACTTCCACCACTGTCTGGTTGAATGGAGCAGACAGTCTCCAACTAGCTACTCCTAAAAGAAAGAAACGGTTATTTACAACCTAGCTAGCAAATCAACAATTTATAAGCAAGTAATAAAACAATGCGGTAGTATGACTGACTCTTCAGAGGGCGGATTCGTTGTAGCAACAATCAGATGACCAGAACAGGCACAAGACTGAACGATAAAATCATTCGTTTTTATTTTAAAACTACATACACACAGCTTAATGTAGCCCACAGATAGATATACCTGTCCGGCAGAACAGATTGGTTTGATAGAAAGAGAATAGAGATGAAAAGAAACAGAATGTCTTAATATACAGTTCAAATACTGTTATTGGTAGTCCATGCGGCCTGAGGCCTTTGTGAGAAATAATCCAAGATGGAGGTTTTGGCTCGTGTTCTTGCGGGCTGGTCGATTTGATGTTAATTCGACGTCAGATTAAAGGTGAAGGACGCTGGACCTTTGTGTCATTGGAGTTTTAATCCTACTGTAGATGGGAGGGATCATGACTCGTCAAAGTCCAGCCTTGTGCAGTTTGAATAAGGCAGTGCCCCCTTAGGCCGGGAGAGATTTTGGGCCAATTTATGTTTTGCCCGCTCTCTCCGTTCCCGTAGGTCACATCAAGAACCCGAATGAATATTCACAATCGGCGTAATTGTGTGAATCTAGTAATACCAAACACGGGGATCTGATATGACCAGGGCCGGATTTGTACTCTTTACCGCCCAAGGCCACTGTCAGCAGCCGCCCCCTTCAGTATAGGTAGCCAGATGACCCCTTCAGTGTAGGTAGCCTGATAACCCCTTCCAGCTAGTATAAGAAGCCAGATGACCCTCCCCCCTTCCATATAAATAGCCTGATTACCCCCCCTCCAGTATAGGTAGCCAGGGGATCCTTCCCCCAATACAGATTTCTGCCCACCCACCCTTGATCCTGTGGTGCCCTAGGCCATGGCCTATGTGGCCTTGCCTTAAATCCGGCCCTGGATATGACTCATAACACAGTTTTTTACTTCTCCCCTTTGTAGCCTGGGTTTGGAAGCATCTAGCTTGTCCAAACTCTCTCCGCACTGGCACCAAGTTGAACCTCAGAACTTGTGCATTTTTCAGTGGCCTAGGAACTTTCTATGCCATGAATCATGAAGAAAATGTGAAGGAAATATGGATATTGGGGATTCCTGGGTCACAGAGTAGGTCAGCTGCTTCCAGAGAGACCCTGATAAGATCTGTGCATTTGTTAGCTCTGGGTGGAGGTGTGAAAGCTGGAGCCCGCTTGTCTCTCTTTGCGCAGTTTTATTAGATTCAGTCAGGCAAAAACTAGATTGATGGTATCGTCACACAGCAGGGGACTATGTCCTGGAAAACTATGTCCTTCCAGGACTCAGCTTTTAACACTTAGGTAAAAGGTTCTGTAATTAGAAGTTATCAAAGACCCAGGGAGAAGAGGGAAAAAAAAGTGGATTTAAAAAGAAAATGACATTTCTACTATTTTGCAATGGAATTTGCGTTTGCAACTTGAATGGCGCACACACGGTTTTCTTGGGAACCGTGTGAGCGTCACAGACACTGCCAAGTAATTGTTCAGAGTGTCTGTTACATGCTGTAAAGAGTTAAGCGGGTCTGTTATTGAGGTGATAACATCATCTGTGAACAGGCCAACATTGTGTGTTTGGATTTGAAAGTCTATCCCAGAGATGTTATGATTCGATCTGACTGCCTCTGCTAGGGTCTCCATTGTAAGTACAAAGATGAGTGGTGAGAGGGGGCACCCTTGGCATGTGCCACTGGTAATATGGAACTGCTTAGGGTAAAACCCCGCCACATGGGGGCAGAGTAGAGATCCTTAAAAGCTCCAACAAAGGATCCTTCTATACCAAAGTTTAGTAATACCTCTTTGATGAACCCCCAATGTACTTGGTCAGAGGCCTCCTCTGCATCCAAAGTGAGATCTCTTCGATTGTGGTGATGAACATGGTCTATTAGACTCAACAGGTTTGATGTCTCCTTCACATGAGATAACATATATACTGAAAATCTATTGCTCATTTAGTCATTGTTTTTTATGCCCCTTTAAAGCAGGATTGTCAGCCACAAAACCAAATTATATTTAAACACTGCAGTGTGTTTAGAATGCTGCCAGAAATCTCACCCTGCAGTACAAGCTCTCCAATCTATACAGGAATCTCTCTGCTCTGTTATTATATTCTCTCAGTCCCCCAGGCTCTTTTCTGTGCCATCGCCAAGGACAGTGAGAGAAGGGAGGCGTGTCATCTCCCCTCCCACCTTTCTGCTTCTCACTGATTGGCTGAGCAGACTGCAGTGTGCAGCTGCCTAGCTGAAACATGATCCTCTGTTCACTCCTGTTAACAAGCAAGGCTGAGGTGACTCAGCGATTGGAGGAGAAAAGAAAAACGTTAAGGGAAGAAATGACATCAGGATTTAGCCTCAAACTGTGGGAAAAATACATGGTTCCCACCAGGAACAGAATTCTCTTCATTTACTATATAAAATTCACTGAAGTCAAAACGTGGACAGTACAATACATCTGTTATGTACTGTAAGTAAACCAAGTATTTATCTACTTATATATATATATATGTGTGTTGTTCTTTTTCCCTGGCATAGTATGGCTGATGCTTTAAAACATAGCACCTTACCCAGAGGGACTGCGGTGATCTCTGTCCTCAGTTTCAGGATCCACTGCAAGAATAAAGAATATACATTTGTTAAAGGTTTAGAAAAAATAACGTATATAACTGAAAGAGGTGAAAAAGATTACTGTTCCTTTAATCTACTTGTGTAGCCTTAGCTATAGGCAGAGCAATCTTCTGGGTCAGATGCATTACTAAAAAACTTTATTAAAAAGCTTTATGCTTTATGCATAATTGTTCAAATGACTGCATCTGCTCAGCCACTGATAAGGAATTATACAAAGTTTTTTAGACAGTCCCTATTCAGTGTGCAGCAGGGTCTTGCACCATCCACTTCTCCCCCTTGCCAAGTGCTGTGTACTGTAGTGATGCTGGAGGAGTCTGCAGAGCCCCGCCCCCCAGCCTCTACATCCCTCCCCAAGTGCTGTGTACTGTAGTGTTGCTGGAGGAGTCTGCAGAGCCCCGCCCCCCAGCCTCTACATCCCTCCCCAAGTGCTGTGTACTGTAGTGTTGCTGGAGGAGTCTGCAGAGCCCCGCCCCCAGCCTCTCCACCCCTCCCCAAGTGCTGTGTACTGTAGTGATGCTGGAGGAGTCTGCAGAGCCCCGCCCCCAGCCTCTCCACCCCTCCCCAAGTGCTGTGTACTGTAGTGATGCTGGAGGAGTCTGCAGAGCCCCACCCCCAGCCTCTCCACCCCGGCTCCCCAAGTGCTGTGTACTGTAGTGATGCTGGAGGAGTCTGCAGAGCTCCGCCCCCAGCCTCTCCACCCCTCCCCAAGTGCTGTGTACTGTAGTGATGCTGGAGGAGTCTGCAGAGCCCCGCCTCCAGCCTCTCCACCCCTCCCCAAGTGCTGTGTACTGTAGTGATGCTGGAGGAGTCTTCAGAGCTCCGCCCCCAGCCTCTTCACCCCTCCCCAAGTGCTGTGTACTGTAGTGATGCTGGAGGAGTCTACAGAGGCCTGTCCCCAGCCTCTCCACCCCTCCCCAAGTGTTGTGTACTGTAGTGATGCTGGAGGAGTCTGCAGAGCCCCACCCCCAGCCTCTCCACCTCTCTCCAAGTGCTGCGTGCTGTAGTGATGCTAGAGGAGTTTGCAGAGCCCCGCCCCCAGCCTTTCTACCCCTTCCCCAAGTGCTGTGTACTGTAGTGATGCTGGAGAAGTCTGCAGAGCCCCGCCCCGGCCTCCCTACCCCTCCCCAAATGCTGTGTACTGTAGTGATGCTGGAGGAGTCTGCAGAGCCCCGCCCCAAGCCTCTCAACCCCTCCCCAAGTGCTGTGTACTGTAGTGATGCTGAAGGAGTCTGCAGAGCCCCGCCCCCAGCCTCTCTACACCTCCCCAAGTGCTGTGTACTGTAGTGATGCTGGAGGAGTCTGCAGAGCCCCGCCCCCAGCCTCTCTACCCCTCCCCAAGTGCTGTGTGCTGTAGTGATGCTGGAGGAGTCTGCAGAGCCCCGCCCCAGCCTCCCTACCCCTCCCCAAGTGCTGTGTACTGTAGTGATGCTGGAGGAGTCTGCAGAGCCCCGCCCCCAGCCTCTCCACCCCTCCCCAAGTGCTGTGTACTGTAGTGATGCTGGAGGAGTCTGCAGAGCCCCGCCCCCAGCCTCTCTACACCTCCCCAAGTGCTGTGTACTGTAGTGATGCTGGAGGAGTCTGCAGAGCCCCGCCCCCAGCCTCTCTACACCTCCCCAAGTGCTGTGTACTGTAGTGATGCTGGAGGAGTCTGCAGAGCCCCGCCCCCGGCCTCTCCACCCCTCCCCAAGTGCTGTGTGCTGTAGTGATGCTAGAGGAGTCTGCAGAGCCCCGCCCCCAGCCTCTCCACCCCTCCCCAAGTGCTGTTTACTGTAGTGATGCTGGAGGAGTCTGCAGAGCCCCGCCCCCAGCCTCTCCACCCCTCCCCAAGTGCTGTGTACTGTAGTGATGCTGGAGGAGTCTGCAGAGCCCCGCCCCCAGCCTCTCTACCCCTCCCCAAGTGCTGTGTGCTGTAGTGATGCTAGAGGAGTCTGCAGAGCCCCACCCCCAGCCTCTCTACCCCTCCCCAAGTGCAGTGTACTGTAGTGATGCTGGAGGAGTCTGCAGAGCCCCGCCTCTCCTCCCCTCCCCCAAGTGCTGTGTACTGTAGTGACTGATGCTGGAGGAGTCTGCAGAGCCCCGCCCCCAGCCCCTCCACCCCCTTCCAGTGCAGTATACTGTAGTGATGCTGGAGGACTTCTGCAGAGCCCCGCCCCCAGCCTCTCCTCCCCTCCCCAAGTGCTGTGTCCTGTAGTGATGTTGGAGGAGTCTGCAGAGCCCCGCCCCCAGCCTCTCTACCCCTCCCCAAGTGCTGTGTACTGTAGTGATGCTGGAGGAGTCTGCAGAGCCCCGCCCCCAGCCTCTCCACCCCTCCCCAAGTGCTGTGTACTGTAGTGATGCTGGGGGAGTCTGCAGAGCCCCGCCCCGGCCTCTCCACCCCTCTCCTGCCTGAGCGAGCACAAGCTCCCGTCAAATCTCACCTCCTGCGAGATGACGCCATATGGTGGTGCGGAGGAACAACAGAGTCGCTCCGCCGACGCCATATGGCATTAGGTGGTCTTTTAAAGTTTACAAATTACAGCTATAATTATTTATCTCATTGTTGAGTGTTTTTAGTGAGAGAAGGTAATTTCATATCTACTTCCTCTTTTTAAACTGTTTTAAAATATCTGATTTCATTTTCTTTCTTCTAACCTTATGGTTGAGTGCAGGTGATGTCACAAACAGAGGCTGCAGTTAGCCAATTCACCACAAGATGGCGCATCTCTCAGGCGGACAGGAAGTGATGTAACACGGCAGGACAAGAAGCTGCTGGAGGAGGAGAGGAGACGTTGTTGGAAGAGGTCATTGTATGATTTTTGTTATATTTATATGATAATATTGAGATCGGGTGTACATTTGTTACAGAGGAGGTTATAGTGCACCTGTCACTATCCTGATCATCCCCCTTGAAGTAACTGCCACACAAGAGGCTTTTATATAACTGCTGTGACTTGTTTGCCAGTTTTATAGTGGCCCCTCTACATAAGCCATAGGTTATGGCTGGCATCTTACTTTACGAGTCAAAATTCAGACCAGTCACATAACAGAGCAACGACATTCTGTTCATCAGGTATAGAAATGCCCCCCTGTGTCCCCTAGCATTGCCATGTCCCCACCCCAGTAATGCCATTTCTCCTCCAGTATAGCCATGTTCTCCCCGTGTCCCCCAGCATTGCCATTATCCCCCAGTATGTAATGTCCCCACCCCAGTAATGCCATTTCTCCCCCAGTATAGCCATGTTCTCCCCGTGTCCCCCAGCATTGCCATTATCCTCCAGTATGTAATGTCCCCACCCCAGTAATGCCATTTCTCCTCCAGTATAGCCATGTTCTCCCCGTGTCCCCCAGCATTGCCATTATCCCCCAGTATGTAATGTCCCCACCCCAGTAATGCCATTTCTCCCCCAGTATAGCCATGTTCTCCCCGTGTCCCCCAGCATTGCCATTATCCCCCAGTATGTAATGTCCCCACCCCAGTAATGCCATTTCTCCTCCAGTATAGCCATGTTCTCCCCGTGTCCCCCAGCATTGCCATTATCCCCCAGTATGTAATGTCCCCACCCCAGTAATGCCATTTCTCCCCCAGTATAGCCATGTCCCCCCTGTGTCCCCCAACATTGCCATTATCCTCCAGTATGTATTGTCCCCCACCCCAGTAATGCCATTTCTCCCCCAGCATAGCCATGTCCCCCCTGTGTCCCCCAGCATTGCCATTATCCTCCAGTATGTAATGTCCCCACCCCAGTAATGCCATTTCTCCCCCAGTATAGCCATGTCCCCTCTGTGTCCCCCAACATTGCCATTATCCTCCAGTATGTATTGTCCCCCACCCCAGTAATGCCATTTCTCCCCCAGTATAGCCATGTCCCCCCTGTGTCCCCCAACATTGCCATTATCCTCCAGTATGTATTGTCCCCCACCCCAGTAATGCCATTTCTCCCCCAGCATAGCCATGTCCCCCCTGTGTCCCCCAGCATTGCCATTTTCCTCCAGTATGTAATGCCCCCACCCCAGTAATGCCATTTCTCCCCCAGTATAGCCATGTCCCCCCTGTGTCCCCCAACATTGCCATTATCCTCCAGTATGTATTGTCCCCCACCCCAGTAATGCCATTTCTCCCTCAGTATAGCCATGTCCCCCCTGTGTCCCCCAGCATTGCCATTATCCTCCAGTATGTAATGTCCCCACCCCAGTAATGCCATTTCTCCCCCAGTATAGCCATGTCCCCTCTGTGCCCCCCAACATTGCCATTATCCTCCAGTATGTATTGTCCCCCACCCCAGTAATGCCATTTCTCCCCCAGTATAGCAATGTCTTCCCCTGTGTCCCCCAGCATTGCCATTATCCTCCAGTATGTAATGTCCCCCACCCCAGTAATGCCATTTCTCCCCCAGTATAGCCATGTCCCCCAGCATTGCCATTATCCCCCAGTATGTAATGTCCCCACCCCAGTAATGCCATTTCTCCCCCAGTATAGCCATGTCCCCCCTGTGTCCCCCAACATTGCCATTATCCTCCAGTATGTATTGTCCCCCACCCCAGTAATGCCATTTCTCCCCCAGCATAGCCATGTCCCCCCTGTGTCCCCCAACATTGCCATTATCCTCCAGTATGTATTGTCCCCCACCCCAGTAATGCCATTTCTCCCCCAGTATAGCAATGTCTTCCCCTGTGTCCCCCAGCATTGCCATTATCCTCCAGTATGTAATGTCCCCCACCCCAGTAATGCCATTTCTCCCCCAGTATAGCCATGTCCCCCAGCATTGCCATTATCCTCCAGTATGTAATGTCCCCACCCCAGTAATGCCATTTCTCCCCCAGTATAGCCATGTCCCCTCTGTGTCCCCCAACATTGCCATTATCCTCCAGTATGTATTGTCCCCCACCCCAGTAATGCCATTTCTCCCCCAGTATAGCCATGTCCCCTCTGTGTCCTCCAGCATTGCCATTATCCTCCAGTATATAATGTCCCCCACCCCAGTAATGCCATATCTTTCCCAGTATAGCCATGTCCTCCCTGTGTCCCCCAGCATCGCCATTATCCTCCGGTATGTAATGTCCCCCCCACCCCAGGCGAGCACTTGACGCTATTCGACCTGACCCCATACAACATCATTGGGCTACACTTTGACCCTTTACATCACAGTCAGCAGGCACATGGCAGCCAATCAGCCAGCACCCCGTCCTGGAACCCCCACACCCTATAAAAATGCTGCAGCGCCTGCCATGTCTTTGGCTGGAATAGAGAGAGAAAGGGAGAGACATTGCTGGAGATAGGGAAAGTGTTAGCTAGGCCTGTTTATATTGATCCTCGATGGATGATAGCAGTTTAACTTCCTGCGGACCGACGCAGTTTAAATCTATGGCGGGCGGGTGGCTCTGCGGTTCTGACCGGACGTAAACTCTACGTCCCATTCACAGCGCGCTATCGCCGCTCTGTACCCGCCCAAATGTGCTGCCCTGCCGCCTCTATGACGGCAGAGCTCTGTGAGCCGGGAAGGAGCTGCATTCATTGGCTCCTGGCCCTGTCATTACTGTTAGCCAATCCCATTGGCTTACATTGAGTGAGAGGGTCAGGAGCCAATGAAAGCTGCTCCTGACCGGCGCACAGCGCTCTGCCGTCATAGCGATGGCAGAGAAAGCAGCTTACGGTGGGGACAGAGCGATGGGAGCGGTGGATTTTAGTTTTACTGTGCCTGCACCCTCTGGTCCTTAAGGGGGCAGAGGGTGCTGGTACTGAAGTGCCACTTCATCCTTCTGCTGTGTTGTTTTTTTTTTTGTGTGTGCCACACTCCATAGCCCACAGGCAGCCACCATTGTGCCCAGTGCCCACTACAGTGGATCACTTGTGTGCTGTGTTGTGTGGCCCTGCAGCTTGGCCTTAAAGCTGCAGTGGCCCATTTTGTAAAAAATGGCCTGGTGTTTAGGGGGGTTTAAGCCCATGGTCCTCAAGAGGTTAAAGCAGCCCTTTTCCTCAAACGTGGGGTTGTACTGTGATTTCTGCCCTTTAGGGATTAAAACCCGACTGCGTCAACTCCGTAATTTTTGGTGTGACTTTTGGCATGTATCCCCCTCTGACATGCCCCTGTCCAGGTGTTAGAGCCTTTGAAACTAGTTTTCTAGTGTTTGTAGTTTGTGAAATTTGCCTGCCCATTGAAGTCTATGGAGGTTCGACCAGTTTGCGCAAATCTTTTACTTTTTTCCGAGATGTTCGGATTAGACATTCGCAAACCCAAAAGCTGATGTTCGCGACATCTCTACTGAGGTGAGGGGGGGGGGGGAGAGGGGGGGGGGGGGGAGATGATGTATCTGTAGTTTCACCACTGACAGCTGTATAACCTGGATTGTCCTTCCCTTATTATCTATCCAAAGGCAGCAGCTTTCTGTACAGATCACATGACCACATCACTGAGGATGGAGGAGGACCAGAGTCACATGACTGAGACGATATTCAACCTCACCCTGGAGATCATCCGTCTATTGACTGGAGAGGTGAGGGGGATTCTGGGAGGTCACATGACATCACTCTTATCTCTAGTAATATAACACAGGTGACTGGAGAAGTGAGGGGGATTCTGGGAAGTCACATGACATCACTCTTATCTCTAGTAATATAACACACAGGTGTCTGGAGAGGTGAGGGGGATTCTGGGAGGTCACATGACATCACTCTTATCTCTAGTAATATTACACACAGGTGACCGGAGAGGTGAGGGGATTCTGGGAGGTCACATGACATCACTCTTATCTCTAGTAATATAACACACAGGTGACTGGAGAGGTGAGGGGGATTCTGGGAGGTCACATGACATCACTCTTATCTCTAGTAATATAACACACAGGTGACCGGAGAGGTGAGGGGGATTCTGGGAGGTCACATGACGTCACTCTTATCTCTAGTAATATAACACACAGGTGACTGGAGAGGTGAGGGGGATTCTGGGAGGTCACATGACATCACTCTTATCTCTAGTGATATAACACACAGGTGACTGGAGAGATGAGGGGGATTCTGGGATGTCACATGACATCACTCTTATCTCTAGTAATATAACACAGGTGACTGGAGAGGTGAGGGGGATTCTGGGAGGTCCCATGACATCACTCTTATCTCTATTAATATAACACACAGGTGTCTGGAGAGGTGAGGGGGATTTTGGGAGGTCACATGACGTCACTCTTATCTCTAGTAATATAACGCACAGGTGACCGGAGAGGTGAGGGGGATTCTGGGAGGTCACATGACATTACTCTTATCTCTAGTAATATAACACACAGCTGACTGGAGAGGTGAGGGGTATTCTGGGAGGTCACATGACGTCACTCTTATCTCTAGTAATATAACACACAGGTGACCGGAGAGGTGAGGAGGATTCTGGGAGGTCACATGACATCACTCTTATATCTAGTAATATAACACAGCTGACTGGAGAGGTGAGGGGTATTCTGGGAGGTCACATGACGTCACTCTTATCTCTAGTAATATAACACACAGGTGACCGGAGAGGTGAGGAGGATTCTGGGAGGTCACATGACATCACTCTTATCTCTAGTAATATAACACACAGGTGACTGGAGAGGTTAGGGGGATTCTGGGAGGTCACATGACATCACTCTTATCACTAGTAATATAACACACAGGTGACCGGAGAGGTGAGAGGGATTCTAGGTGGTCACATGACATCACTCTTATCTCTAGTAATATAACACACAGGTGTCTGGAGAGGTGAGGGGGATTTTGGGAGGTCACATGACGTCACTCTTATCTCTAGTAATATAACACAGGTGACTGGAGAGGTGAGGGGGATTCTGGGAGGTCACATGATGTCACTCTTATCTCTAGTAATATAACACATAGGTGACTGGAGAGGTGAGGGGGATTCTGGGAGGTCACATGACATCACTCTTATCTTTATCAATAAAGCGCACGGCCAGGTCCGGGCAAAGGCTGGGGAGGCTCTAGCCTCTGAGCACACAGCACTGAGGACTCACCTGTGCCCCCCTTGCCTGGCCAGTGCAGAGTCACAGGCTGAGCATGAAGTGCTGCTCCTCACTGCATCGGGAACTCAGCCTTGTCACAGGCTTGCAGCATCTTCTCTCTGTCTCCCTCTAGTGTCTCTTATAGTCAGGCTTGTCTGGTCAATGACTATAGGTCAGGTTGTATGCCCATATGACTGACCCATAGCCCAGCCCGTAACACCTGCTATAGCTCCTGCCTAGCATACACACTAACAAACCCTGCAGGTAGATGTGGCATACATACTGACATATAGTAACTCACCAATAGTACTAAGACAGAAGATGCAATGGGCACAAAACATAAATAGGTATTTTAGTCACCTGAAGCATAGTAGCAAAGGTAGTCCAGATGGCTGAAGCAGAACAGGACCAGTGGAGTTAGAGTCCAGATAAACGTGGTTGTGGAAGCTGAGTTCAGGGCAGGCAGCGTTCTTGCAAAGTCCAGTAACTAGCCAAGGTCAGCAGTGGGTAATCAGGCAGAAGCGTGGTCAGACAGAGCAGAGGTCTGCAGCAGGATATCAGGCAGAAGCGTGGTCAGACAGAGCAAAGGTCGGCAGCAGGATATCAGGCAGAAGCGTGGTCAGACAGAGCAGAGGTCAGCAGCGGGTAATCAGGCAGAAGCGTGGTCAGACAGAGCAGAGGTCAGCAGCGGGTAATCGGGCAGAAGCGTGGTCAGACAGAGCAGAGGTCAGCAGCGGGTAATCGGGCAGAAGCGTGGTCAAACAGAGCAGAGGTCAGCAGCGGGTAATCGGGCAGAAGCGAGGTCAGACGGAGCAGAGGTCAGCAGCGGGTAATCGGGCAGAAGCGAGGTCAGACGGAGCAGAGGTCGGCAGCAGGTAATCAGGCAGAAGCGTGGTCAGACGGAGAAGAGATCGGCAGCAGGTAATCAGGCAGAAGCGTGGTCAGATGGAGCAGAGGTCGGCAGCATGTAATCAGGCAGAAGCGTTGTCAGACAGAGCAGAGTTCGGCAGCAGGTAATCGGACAGAAGCATGGTCATACGGAGCAGAGGTCGGCAGCAGGATATCAGGCAGAAGCGTTGTCAGACGGAGCAGAGGTCGGCAGCAGGATATCAGGCAGAAGCGTGGTCAGACGGAGCAGAGGTCGGCAGCAGGTAATCAGGCAGAGGCGTGGTCAGACAGAGCAAAGGTCGGCAGCAGGATATCAGGCAGAAGCGTGGTCAGACAGAGCAAAGGTCGGCAGCAGGTAATCAGGCAGAAGCGTGGTCAGACAGAGCAGAGGTCGGCAGCATGTAATCAGGCAGAAGCATGGTCAGACAGAGCAGAGTTCAGCAGCAAGTAATCGGGCAGAAGCGTGGTCAGACGGAGCAAAGGTCGGCAGCAGGATATCAGGCAGAAGCGTGGTCAGACAGAGCAGAGGTCATCAGCGGGTAATCGGGCAGAAGCGTGGTCAGACGGAGCAGAGGTCAGCAGCAGGTAATCAGGCAGAGGCGTGGTCAGACGGAGCAGAGGTCGGCAGCAGGTAATCAGGCTGAAGCGTTGTCAGACGGGGCAGAGGTCAGCAGCAGGATATAAGGCAGAAGTGTGGTCATACAGAGCAGAGGTCGGCAACAGGATATCAGGCAGAAGCATGGTCATACGGAGCAGAGGTCGGCAGCAGGATATCAGGCAGAAGCGTTGTCAGACGGAGTAGAGGTTGGCAGCAGGTAATCAGGCAGAAGCGTTGTCAGATGGAGCAGAGGTCGGCAGCAGGTAATCGGGCAGAAGCGTTGTCAGACAGAGCAGAGGTCGGCAGCAGGATATAAGGCAGAAGTGTGGTCATACAGAGCAGAGGTCGGCAACAGGATATCAGGCAGAAGCATGGTCATACGGAGCAGAGGTCGGCAGCAGGATATCAGGCAGAAGCGTTGTCAGACGGAGTAGAGGTTGGCAGCAGGTAATCAGGCAGAAGCGTTGTCAGATGGAGCAGAGGTCGGCAGCAGGATATCAGGCAGAAGCGTTGTCAGACGGGGCAGAGATCCGCAGCAGGGTCTCAGGCAGAAGCGTGGTCAGGCGGAGCAGAGGTCGGCAGCAGGTAATCAGGCAGAAGCATTGTCAGGTGGAGCAGAGGTCGGCAGCAGGATATCAGGCAAAAGCGTGGTCAGATGGAGCAGAGGTCAGCAGCAGATTATCAGGCAGAAGCATTGTCAGACGGGGCAGAGGTCGGCATCAGGGTATCGGTCAGAAGCGTGGTCAGGCGGAGCAGAGGTCGGCAGCAGGTAATCGGGCAGAAGCATTGTCAGACGGAGCAGAGGTTGGCAGCAGGTAATCAGGCAGAAGCGTTGTCAGATGGAGCAGAGGTCCAAAATCACAACAGATTTGGGCAAGCACCATCCACTCTACCATAAATATGGGCAAATAACAGAGTGTGCAGAAAGGAACTATAATTGAATACAAGTATCAAAAAAGAAGAAAGACAGTTCCCTAACAAACCGCACCACTCAATCAAATATCCAAATATAATAAACCTTTATTGAGTACAAAAAATTAAAACACTAAAAACAAAGGACAAATGGGCACATGATATTACAAATCATTGTACATATACACAATATTGCATGGATCCGCAAAGCCTAAATTGAACCTCCTGTGTATTATTAAAGCAAGATGCTAACAAATAGCACCAAATTATAAGATAATGAGACCTCCAGCAGTAGTCAACCACATATGTGCAGAACTAGAATGTGTGCAAAAATAGTATATAAAGTGCATAGTGCCATTGGAGAGTAATGAAGTGTAATAACCAACCATTGAATCAAATTGTTGTTTATCGTGCAAGGATGTAAAAATGTAAAAAGGATAAAGTGCCAGGTGTAGTGAGAAAGAATAAGAGGCTGCAACTTACCGAGGACTGGGAGGAATAGGCAGGGAAGACCAGTGTGCCCCTAAACGCCGTCGCGATTCGCCGCCTATAATGCGCAGCTTCGTCAGCAGCGGAATATCAGGCAGAAGCGTGGTCAGACGGAGCAGAGGTCGGCAGCAGGATATCAGGCAGAAGCGTGGTCAGACGGAGCAGAGGTTGGCAGCTGGTAATCAAACAGAAGCATGGTCAGACGGAGCAGATGTCGGCAGCAGGTAATCAGGCAGAAGCGTTGTCAGACGGAGCAGATGTCTGCAGCAGGTAATCAGGCAGAAGCGTGGTCAGACGGAGTAGAGGTTGGTAACAGGTAATCAGGCAGAAGCGTTGTCAGACGGAGCAGCGGTCGGCAGCAGGATATCAGGCAGAAGCGTGGTCAGATGGAGCCGAGGTCGGCAGCAGGTAATCAGGCAGAAGCGTGGTCAGACGGGGCAGAGGTCGGCAGCAGGATATCAGGCAGAAGCGTTGTCAGGCGGAGCAGAGGTCGGCAGCAGGTAATCAGGCAGAAGCGCTGTCAGACGGAGCAGAGGTCGGCAGCAGGATATCAGGCAGGAGGGTTGTCAGACGGAGCAGAGCTCGACAGCAGGTAATCAGGCAGAAGCGTTGTCAGACGGAGCAGAGGTCGGCAGCAGGATATAAGGCAGAAGTGTGGTCATACGGAGCAGAGGTCGGCAGCAGAATATCAGGCAGAAGCATGGTCATACGGAGCAGAGGTCGGCAGCAGAATATCAGGCAGAAGCATGGTCATACGGAGCAGAGGTTGGCAGCAGGTAATCAGGCAGAAGCGTGGTCAGACGGAGCAGAGGTTGGCAGCAGGTAATCAGGCAGAAGCGTGGTCAGACAGAGCAGAGGTTTGCAGCAGGATATCAGGCAGAAGCGTGGTCAGACGGAGCAGAGGTCGGCAGCAGGTAATCAGGCAGAAGCGTTGTCAGACGGAGCAGAGGTTGGCAGCAGGTAATCGGGCAGAAGCGTTGTCAGACGGAGCAGAGGTCGGCAGCAGGTAATCAGGCAGAAGCGTTGTCAGACGGAGCAGAGGTTGGCAGCAGGTAATCAGGCAGAGGTGTTGTCAGATGGAGCAGAGGTCGGCAGCAGGTAATCAGGCAGAGGCGTGGTCAGACGGAGCAGAGGTCGGCAGCAGGTAATCAGGCAGAAGCGTTGTCAGACGGAGCAGAGGTCGGCAGCAGGATATCAGGCAGAAGCGTTGTCAGACGGGGCAGAGGTCGGCAGCAGGATATCAGGCAGAAGCGTGGTCAGGTGGAGCAGAGGTCGGCAGCAGGTAATCAGGCTGAAGCGTTGTCAGACGGGGCAGAGGTCAGCAGCAGGATATCAGGCAGAAGCGTGGTCAGACGGAGAAGAGGTTGGCAGCTGGATATCAGGCAGGAGCGTGGTCAGACGGAGCAGAAGTCCGCAGCAGGATATCAGGCAGGAGTGTGGTCAGACGGAGCCGAGGTCGGCAGCAGGTAATCAGGCAGAAGCGTTGTCAGACGGAGCAGAGGTTGGCAGCAGGTAATCGGGCAGAAGCGTTGTCAGACGGAGCAGAGGTCGGCAGCAGGTAATCAGGCAGAAGCGTTGTCAGACAAGCAGAGGTCGGCAGCAGGTAATCAGGCAGAAGCGTTGTCAGACGGAGCAGAGGTTGGCAGCAGGTAATCAGGCAGAAGCGTTGTCAGACGGAGCAGATGTCTGCAGCAGGTAATCAGGCAGAAGCGTGGTCAGACGGAGTAGAGGTTGGTAACAGGTAATCAGGCAGAAGCGTTGTCAGACGGAGCAGCGGTCGGCAGCAGGATATCAGGCAGAAGCGTGGTCAGATGGAGCCGAGGTCGGCAGCAGGTAATCAGGCAGAAGCGTGGTCAGACGGGGCAGAGGTCGGCAGCAGGATATCAGGCAGAAGCGTTGTCAGGCGGAGCAGAGGTCGGCAGCAGGTAATCAGGCAGAAGCGCTGTCAGACGGAGCAGAGGTCGGCAGCAGGATATCAGGCAGGAGGGTTGTCAGACGGAGCAGAGCTCGACAGCAGGTAATCAGGCAGAAGCGTTGTCAGACGGAGCAGAGGTCGGCAGCAGGATATAAGGCAGAAGTGTGGTCATACGGAGCAGAGGTCGGCAGCAGAATATCAGGCAGAAGCATGGTCATACGGAGCAGAGGTCGGCAGCAGAATATCAGGCAGAAGCATGGTCATACGGAGCAGAGGTTGGCAGCAGGTAATCAGGCAGAAGCGTGGTCAGACGGAGCAGAGGTTGGCAGCAGGTAATCAGGCAGAAGCGTGGTCAGACAGAGCAGAGGTTTGCAGCAGGATATCAGGCAGAAGCGTGGTCAGACGGAGCAGAGGTCGGCAGCAGGTAATCAGGCAGAAGCGTTGTCAGACGGAGCAGAGGTTGGCAGCAGGTAATCGGGCAGAAGCGTTGTCAGACGGAGCAGAGGTCGGCAGCAGGTAATCAGGCAGAAGCGTTGTCAGACGGAGCAGAGGTTGGCAGCAGGTAATCAGGCAGAGGTGTTGTCAGATGGAGCAGAGGTCGGCAGCAGGTAATCAGGCAGAGGCGTGGTCAGACGGAGCAGAGGTCGGCAGCAGGTAATCAGGCAGAAGCGTTGTCAGACGGAGCAGAGGTCGGCAGCAGGATATCAGGCAGAAGCGTTGTCAGACGGGGCAGAGGTCGGCAGCAGGATATCAGGCAGAAGCGTGGTCAGGTGGAGCAGAGGTCGGCAGCAGGTAATCAGGCTGAAGCGTTGTCAGACGGGGCAGAGGTCAGCAGCAGGATATCAGGCAGAAGCGTGGTCAGACGGAGAAGAGGTTGGCAGCTGGATATCAGGCAGGAGCGTGGTCAGACGGAGCAGAAGTCCGCAGCAGGATATCAGGCAGGAGTGTGGTCAGACGGAGCCGAGGTCGGCAGCAGGTAATCAGGCAGAAGCGTTGTCAGACGGAGCAGAGGTTGGCAGCAGGTAATCGGGCAGAAGCGTTGTCAGACGGAGCAGAGGTCGGCAGCAGGTAATCAGGCAGAAGCGTTGTCAGACAAGCAGAGGTCGGCAGCAGGTAATCAGGCAGAAGCGTTGTCAGACGGAGCAGAGGTTGGCAGCAGGATATCAGGCAGAGGTGTTGTCAGATGGAGCAGAGGTCGGCAGCAGGTAATCAGGCAGAGGCGTGGTCAGACGGAGCAGAGGTCGGCAGCAGGTAATCAGGCAGAAGCGTTGTCAGACGGGGCAGAGGTCAGCAGCAGGATATCAGGCAGAAGCGTGGTCAGACGGAGAAGAGGTTGGCAGCTGGATATCAGGCAGGAGCGTGGTCAGACAGAGCAGAGGTTTGCAGCAGGATATCAGGCAGAAGCGTGATCAGACGGAGCAGAGGTCGGCAGCAGGTAATCAGGCAGAAGCGTTGTCAGACGGAGCAGAGGTTGGCAGCAGGTAATCGGGCAGAAGCGTTGTCAGACGGAGCAGAGGTCGGCAGCAGGTAATCAGGCAGAAGCGTTGTCAGACAAGCAGAGGTCGGCAGCAGGTAATTAGGCAGAAGCGTTGTCAGACGGAGCAGAGGTTGGCAGCAGGTAATCAGGCAGAGGTGTTGTCAGATGGAGCAGAGGTCGGCAGCAGGTAATCAGGCAGAGGCGTGGTCAAACGGAGCAGAGGTCGGCAGCAGGTAATCAGGCAGAAGCGTTGTCAGACGGAGCAGAGGTCGGCAGCAGGATATCAGGCAGAAGCGTTGTCAGACGGGGCAGAGGTCGGCAGCAGGATATCAGGCAGAAGCGTGGTCAGGTGGAGCAGAGGTCGGCAGCAGGTAATCAGGCAGAAGCGCTGTCAGACGGAGCAGAGGTTGGCAGCAGGTAATCAGGCTGAAGCGTTGTCAGACGGGGCAGAGGTCAGCAGCAGGATATCAGGCAGAAGCGTGGTCAGACGGAGAAGAGGTTGGCAGCTGGATATCAGGCAGGAGCGTGGTCAGACTGAGCAGTAGTCCGCAGCAGGATATCAGGCAGGAGCGTGGTCAGACGGAGCAGAAGTCCGCAGCAGGATATCAGGCAGGAGTGTGGTCAGACGGAGCCGAGGTCGGCAGCAGGTAATCAGGCAGAAGCGTGGTCAGACGGGGCAGTGGTCGGCAGCAGGATATCAGGCAGAAGCGTGGTCAGGCGGAGCAGAGGTCGGCAGCAGGTAATCGGGCAGAAGCGTTGTCAGACAGAGCAGAGGTCGGCAGCAGGTAATCAGACAGAAGCGTGGTCAGATGGAGCAGATGTCGGCAGCAGGATATCAGGCAGGAGCGTTGTCAGACGGAGCAGAGATCGGCACCAGGTAATCAGGCAGAAGCGTTGTCAGACGGTGCAGAGGTCGGCAGCAGGATATAAGGCAGAAGTGTGGTCATACGAAGCTGAGGTCGGCAGCAGGATATCAGGCAGAAGCATGGTCAGACGGAGCAGAGGTCGGCAGCAGGATATCAGGCAGAAGCATGGTCATACGGAGCAGAGGTCGGCAGCAGGTAATCGGGGAGAAGCGTGGTCAGACGGAGCAGAGGGTGGCAGCAGGTAATCAGGCAGAAGCATGGTCAGACGGAGAAGAGGTCGGCAGCAGGATATAAGGCAGAAGTGTGGTCATACGGAGCTGAGGTCGGCAGCAGGATATCAGGCAGAAGCATGGTCAGACGGAGCAGAGGTCGGCAGCAGGATATCAGGCAGAAGCATGGTCATACGGAGCAGAGGTCGGCAGCAGGTAATCAGGGAGAAGCGTGGTCAGACGGAGCAGAGGTCGGCAGCAGGTAATCAGGCAGAAGCTTTGTCAGACGGAGCAGAGGTCGGCAGCAGGATACCAGGCAGAAGCGTTGTCAGATGGAGCAGAGGTCGGCAGCAGCTAATCAGGCAGAAGCGTTGTCAGACGGAGCAGAGGTCGGCAGCAGGATACCAGGCAGAAGCGTTGTCAGACGGAGCAGAGGTTGGCAGCAGCTAATCAGGCAGAAGCGTGGTCAGATGGAGCAGAGGTCGGCAGCAGCTAATCAGGCAGAAGCGTTGTCAGACGGAGCAGAGGTCGGCAGCAGCTAATCAGGCAGAAGCGTTGTCAGACGGAGCAGAGGTCGGCAGCAGGATATCAGGCAGAAGCGTTGTCAGACGGAGCAGAGGTCGGCAGCAGATAATCAGGCAGAAGCGTGGTCAGACGGAGCTGAGGTTGGCAGCAGGATATCAGGCAGAAGCGTTGTCAGACGGAGCAGAGGTCGGCAGCAGGATATCAGGCAGAAGCATGGTTATACGGAGCAGAGGTCGGCAGCAGGATACCAGGCAGAAGCGTTGTCAGATGGAGCAGAGGTCGGCAGCAGCTAATCAGGCAGAAGCGTTGTCAGACGGAGCAGAGGTCGGCAGCAGGATACCAGGCAGAAGCGTTGTCAGACGGAGCAGAGGTCAGCAGCAGGATATCAGGCAGAAGCGTGGTCAGACGGAGCAGAGGTCGGCAGCAGGATATCAGGCAGGAGGGTTGTCAGACGGAGCAGAGCTCGACAGCAGGTAATCAGGCAGAAGCGTTGTCAGACGGAGCAGAGGTCGGCAGCAGGATATAAGGCAGAAGTGTGGTCATACGGAGCAGAGGTCGGCAGCAGAATATCAGGCAGAAGCATGGTCATACGGAGCAGAGGTCGGCAGCAGAATATCAGGCAGAAGCATGGTCATACGGAGCAGAGGTTGGCAGCAGGTAATCAGGCAGAAGCGTGGTCAGACGGAGCAGAGGTTGGCAGCAGGTAATCAGGCAGAAGCGTGGTCAGACAGAGCAGAGGTTTTCAGCAGGATATCAGGCAGAAGCGTTGTCAGACGGAGCAGAGGTTGGCAGCAGGTAATCGGGCAGAAGCGTTGTCAGACGGAGCAGAGGTCGGCAACAGGTAATCAGGCAGAAGCGTTGTCAGACGGAGCAGAGGTTGGCAGCAGGTAATCAGGCAGAGGTGTTGTCAGATGGAGCAGAGGTCGGCAGCAGGTAATCAGGCAGAGGCGTGGTCAGACGGAGCAGAGGTCGGCAGCAGGTAATCAGGCAGAAGCGTTGTCAGACGGAGCAGAGGTCGGCAGCAGGATATCAGGCAGAAGCGTTGTCAGACGGGGCAGAGGTCGGCAGCAGGATATCAGGCAGAAGCGTGGTCAGGTGGAGCAGAGGTCGGCAGCAGGTAATCAGGCAGAAGCGCTGTCAGACGGAGCAGAGGTTGGCAGCAGGTAATCAGGCTGAAGCGTTGTCAGACGGGGCAGAGGTCAGCAGCAGGATATCAGGCAGAAGCGTGGTCAGACGGAGAAGAGGTTGGCAGCTGGATATCAGGCAGGAGCGTGGTCAGACGGAGCAGAAGTCCGCAGCAGGATATCAGGCAGGAGTGTGGTCAGACGGAGCCGAGGTCGGCAGCAGGTAATCAGGCAGAAGCGTTGTCAGACGGAGCAGAGGTTGGCAGCAGGTAATCGGGCAGAAGCGTTGTCAGACGGAGCAGAGGTCGGCAGCAGGTAATCAGGCAGAAGCGTTGTCAGACAAGCAGAGGTCGGCAGCAGGTAATCAGGCAGAAGCGTTGTCAGACGGAGCAGAGGTTGGCAGCAGGATATCAGGCAGAGGTGTTGTCAGATGGAGCAGAGGTCAGCAGCAGGTAATCAGGCAGAAGCGTGGTCAGACGGAGAAGAGGTTGGCAGCTGGATATCAGGCAGGAGCGTGGTCAGACAGAGCAGAGGTTTGCAGCAGGATATCAGGCAGAAGCGTGATCAGACGGAGCAGAGGTCGGCAGCAGGTAATCAGGCAGAAGCGTTGTCAGACGGAGCAGAGGTTGGCAGCAGGTAATCGGGCAGAAGCGTTGTCAGACGGAGCAGAGGTCGGCAGCAGGTAATCAGGCAGAAGCGTTGTCAGACAAGCAGAGGTTGGCAGCAGGTAATCGGGCAGAAGCGTTGTCAGACGGAGCAGAGGTCGGCAGCAGGTAATCAGGCAGAAGCGTTGTCAGACAAGCAGAGGTCGGCAGCAGGTAATTAGGCAGAAGCGTTGTCAGACGGAGCAGAGGTTGGCAGCAGGTAATCAGGCAGAGGTGTTGTCAGATGGAGCAGAGGTCGGCAGCAGGTAATCAGGCAGAGGCGTGGTCAAACGGAGCAGAGGTCGGCAGCAGGTAATCAGGCAGAAGCGTTGTCAGACGGAGCAGAGGTCGGCAGCAGGATATCAGGCAGAAGCGTTGTCAGACGGGGCAGAGGTCGGCAGCAGGATATCAGGCAGAAGCGTGGTCAGGTGGAGCAGAGGTCGGCAGCAGGTAATCAGGCAGAAGCGCTGTCAGACGGAGCAGAGGTCGGCAGCAGGTAATCAGGCTGAAGCGTTGTCAGACGGGGCAGAGGTCAGCAGCAGGATATCAGGCAGAAGCGTGGTCAGACGGAGAAGAGGTTGGCAGCTGGATATCAGGCAGGAGCGTGGTCAGACTGAGCAGTAGTCCGCAGCAGGATATCAGGCAGGAGCGTGGTCAGACGGAGCAGAAGTCCGCAGCAGGATATCAGGCAGGAGTGTGGTCAGACGGAGCCGAGGTCGGCAGCAGGTAATCAGGCAGAAGCGTGGTCAGACGGGGCAGTGGTCGGCAGCAGGTAATCAGGCAGAAGCGTGGTCAGGCGGAGCAGAGGTCGGCAGCAGGTAATCGGGCAGAAGCGTTGTCAGACAGAGCAGAGGTCGGCAGCAGGTAATCAGACAGAAGCGTGGTCAGATGGAGCAGATGTCGGCAGCAGGATATCAGGCAGGAGCGTTGTCAGACGGAGCAGAGATCGGCACCAGGTAATCAGGCAGAAGCGTTGTCAGACGGTGCAGAGGTCGGCAGCAGGATATAAGGCAGAAGTGTGGTCATACGAAGCTGAGGTCGGCAGCAGGATATCAGGCAGAAGCATGGTCAGACGGAGCAGAGGTCGGCAGCAGGATATCAGGCAGAAGCATGGTCATACGGAGCAGAGGTCGGCAGCAGGTAATCGGGGAGAAGCGTGGTCAGACGGAGCAGAGGGTGGCAGCAGGTAATCAGGCAGAAGCATGGTCAGACGGAGAAGAGGTCGGCAGCAGGATATAAGGCAGAAGTGTGGTCATACGGAGCTGGATATCAGGCAGAAGCATGGTCAGACGGAGCAGAGGTCGGCAGCAGGATATCAGGCAGAAGCATGGTCATACGGAGCAGAGGTCGGCAGCAGGTAATCAGGGAGAAGCGTGGTCAGACGGAGCAGAGGTCGGCAGCAGGTAATCAGGCAGAAGCTTTGTCAGACGGAGCAGAGGTCGGCAGCAGGATACCAGGCAGAAGCGTTGTCAGATGGAGCAGAGGTCGGCAGCAGCTAATCAGGCAGAAGCGTTGTCAGACGGAGCAGAGGTCGGCAGCAGGATACCAGGCAGAAGCGTTGTCAGACGGAGCAGAGGTTGGCAGCAGCTAATCAGGCAGAAGCGTGGTCAGATGGAGCAGAGGTCGGCAGCAGCTAATCAGGCAGAAGCGTTGTCAGACGGAGCAGAGGTCGGCAGCAGCTAATCAGGCAGAAGCGTTGTCAGACGGAGCAGAGGTCGGCAGCAGGATATCAGGCAGAAGCGTTGTCAGACGGAGCAGAGGTCGGCAGCAGATAATCAGGCAGAAGCGTGGTCAGACGGAGCTGAGGTTGGCAGCAGGATATCAGGCAGAAGCGTTGTCAGACGGAGCAGAGGTCGGCAGCAGGATATCAGGCAGAAGCATAGTTATACGGAGCAGAGGTCGGCAGCAGGATACCAGGCAGAAGCGTTGTCAGATGGAGCAGAGGTCGGCAGCAGCTAATCAGGCAGAAGCGTTGTCAGACGGAGCAGAGGTCGGCAGCAGGATACCAGGCAGAAGCGTTGTCAGACGGAGCAGAGGTTGGCAGCAGCTAATCAGGCAGAAGCGTGGTCAGATGGAGCAGAGGTCGGCAGCAGCTAATCAGGCAGAAGCGTTGTCAGACGGAGCAGAGGTCGGCAGCAGCTAATCAGGCAGAAGCGTTGTCAGACGGAGCAGAGGTCGGCAGCAGGATATCAGGCAGGAGCGTTGTCAGACGGAGCAGAGGTCGGCAGCAGATAATCAGGCAGAAGCGTGGTCATCTGGCTATCTATACTGGGGGAGCCTGCCTAATCCTGGGGACACATCTGGCTATCTAAACTATTGAGGGGGGGAGGGGGTAACCTAAGGCTTGGGATCACATCTGATTATTTATGATGGTTGCGCCTACCTAATACTAGTGGGCTTACCTACGCACATAGTGCCCAGTATTGCCAGCAGAAAGCTACTATCAGCACCCAGTGCCGCACTCCAGGGGTTAGTGCCACCACATATTGAGGGATCAGAGCTTGGTTTCCCCCCTTGTGGGAGCACTCACCAGAAGCGCGTCTTGACTCACTGCATATCAAGCCTTTCTGTGTCAGCCAAGGAGAAAGCCCATATGTAAAAACAAACTCCAGTTTATTATTTCAAAGCTACTCTCTCCAGCCGCGGACAAACAGAGCAGCACCTCTCCAACCGTCTTCCCCGCTTTTTGGTGATGTCAGCGCGCACCTCCGACTCCTCCCTACAGGTTTCGTCACGGTCCGTGACTCATTCGGGGGCACTATGTGCGTATTTTAATTTGTTTTTACAGGGTGTTATTGAGCGCAGTGTCTTGGGGGATATAAGTGATCGAGGTGAGGTGGCCTTTCAGTACTGCAATCCCCTGACAATTCAATTTCTAGTGGAGTGCAGTATATTTCCCTGTAATTAGTGGGCTTATCTAGCTATCTATACAATGGGGTGGGAGGGCATGGCTGCCTCTCTTAAAGAGAATCTGTACTCTAATATTCTTACAATAAAAAGCATACCATTCTATTCCTTATTTTCTCCTGTGCCCCTCTGTGCTGTTTCTGCCACTCTCTGCTGCAATCCTGGCTTGTAATTAACAGTTTTAGGCAGTGTTTACAAACAAACTAACCAGCTTCTAATAGGCTCAGCTAAGCATAGTGTATGAGTCATTCAGAGTGTGCAGGGGGCCTGCAGAGGGTGTGTATCGCTTCTACCAATCACAAGCAGCCCTGCACATTCCACACAATCAAGCCTTAGCCCGACAAACAGGACAGAGGAAAGATACATTGATTTATTACAGAGACAGTGCAGTTAGGAAAGACTGCAGTAAGCCAGAGCACATTAGAACAGGCATAGGAACTTATAGGATAGAAGATCTAAGGCTGAAAAAATTGTTACAGAGTCTCTTTAAGGGGCCCATACACCTAATGATTTTCACGCCAATATACAGCAGATTCGATCACTGCAATCAAATCTGCTGTGAAATTGTAGCGCAAACGCTGACAGAACGATCGATTTTCATCCGAAATCAATCGTTTCCGTCAATAGGTCCGTGCGGAAGATTTCGCTCGATCGATTGATAGCGGCGTTCGAATGTCCGACGACTGACGCTAGCGGCAATACATTACCTGATCCGGCCAGCGCAAGTCCCCGCTGTCACAGCTGCTCCTTCTCCGCTGGGCTCCAGGTTCCGGCTGGCTTCACTTCTTCCTCTTCCGACAGGAAGTTTAAACAGTAGAGCGCCCTCTACTGTTTAAAGGGGAACTGAAGATTTCCTTTTAATCAATACCAGTTGCCTGGCAGCCCTGCTGGTCTATTTCTCTGCAGTAGTATCTGATTAAAACCAGAAACAAGCATGCAGCTAGTCTTGTCAGATCAGACTTATAAGTCTGAACCACTGAAACACCTGATCTGCTGCATGCTTGTTCAGGGGCTATGGCTAATAGTATTAGAGGCAGAGGATCAGCAGGGCTGCCAGGCAACTGGTATTGATTAAAAGGAAATAAACATGACAGCCTCCATATACCTCTCTCTTCAGTTCCCCTTTAAACATCCCTGGACAGGAAGAAGTGAAGCCTGCCAGTCTGGAACCCGGAGCTCAGCGGAGAAGGAGCAGCTGTGACAGCATGGACTCGTGCCAGTCGGATCAGGTAATGTATGCGTGGGGGGCAGCGGCAGCTCCACAGATGGTGAATCTGTTTCATGCTGAAATCGATTCACAATCTGTTTGCAGTAAAGGCAGCCATACGATCCCTCTGATCAGATTCGATCAGAGAGGGATCTATCTGTTGGTCTGTTGGTCGAATCTGATGGCAAATCGACAAATGTATGGCCACCTTTAGCGGTACCCATCTATATCCGGAGGTACACCTCGCTACCTATACTGGGGGCACAGTTGGGGGGGTGGGGGATTTGGAATCTCTGCCTCTAGTGCTTGAGAACCTTGTCCTGTTGTATATAGTGGTTAGGAGGCGCCCGGTCTGGATAACATCATATTAGAAATTAGTATACTACTATATCCATATATAGAAATAAACAGTGACTAGGTTCGTTCCCCTAAGGTATGGAGAGTTTAAATCGTCCTACCTTATAGGTGTTTGATCGAAAATTCGCCCGGATATCCGTACGGAATTCCCCACAGGCACATGTATTGACCTGAGGAAGCGGCAGCAAGCCGAGAAACGCGTTGTCAAAGTGCACCAATAAAAAACGAATCCAATCGTAAATATCCACTTGTTTATGTTTTCGATCAAACACCTATAAGGTAGGACGATTTAAACTCTCCATACCTTAGGGGAACGAACCTAGTCACTGTTTATTTCTATATATGGATATAGTAGTATACTAATTTCTAATATGATGTTATCCAGACCGGGCGCCTCCTAACCACTATATACCCAGTAGCCTTTCCCCTCGTATATACTCTATATCGAGGGTGATTTAGTCGAGTTTCTTGATAACTGGATCGTTTTTCCTGGGAGTAGCGACACGTCTTGGATTTACAAGGCCGAGTGGGGACGGTATTTCTCCACCTGCGAACACAAGTGGTTGCCTTGCTGCAACCCACCTTTGTGAGTATACACTCAATTACTTTTTAATATACCCAAACCCACTAACGATATTGCACCAGATTGGGCTCCCGGACTTGTTTTGTGTTTTTCCTCTACTACTCTACAGTCTTGTCCTGTTGTAACCGCCCTGCACTTAGCTGACTGGAGAGGTGAGGAGGATTCTGGGAGATCATGTGACATTACTGTTAATCTTTTTGTACAGAGTTTTCCTCCTGTGAAGTCTGGTGATCATGTGACCATCACAGTGCCCCCACCTCACTCCCTGATATCAGAACGACACAACAAGCAGAAGATTCTGGAAGTTACCAGGAAGATGATGGAGCTGCTGACAGGAGAGGTGAGCGGTGCTGGGAATTATGGGAAATTATCCAGTAACAGCAAGGGGTGTGTATGGGTGGTGACTGTATTATTGTGTGTGTTACGTTTCTATAAGGTGTCAGGATATCAGTATCTATTTCTCCATGCAGGAGTGGCAGTATTTAGACGGACACCAGGACCTCTACAAGGACACCATGATGAAGAATCAGCCGCCCCTCACATCAACCGGTAAGAGGAGACTTTCATGTTTTGTACAGGAGAGAGCAGTACTTGGGGTCCACCTAGATCCCCCATCATCTGATAATCACATAGAGACAATATATTCAGTCAGTGTGTGTGTTTCCTACAGTTGGATCCAGTAACAGAAACCCACCAGAGAGATGTACAGGTCCTCTTTATTCTCAGAATTGTCTACAGGAAGATCCCACCACCCCCCACCATTATCAGGTAAGGGAGACTGAGGGTCACCAGAGATTTCAAACGCTATTATATCATCCTCCTGCATATGCTTTTATCTGTATTCACAATCTAAATGAGCTCTCATTTTGTGTACATAGGGCGGAGAACTGATACATGTAAGTGTTGTGGTTAAAGAGGAAGAAGAAGAGACGTATGTGAGGAGTGATCAGCAGTCTGTGGAGGAGGGTGACATTATGGTGAAAATTAAAGAGGAAGAAGAAGAGACATATGTGAGGAGTGATCAGCAGTCTATGGAGGAGGGTGACATATTTAGGACAAGTAAAGAGGAGGACAATGTTACAGAGGGCAGAACAGGTGAGTAATCAGCAGTAATCCTCTATAATAACACCCCTGAGTCTGTGTCACTCCTGTCTCTGTGTAGCGTTGTCCGTGCTTTTGACTACTGCGCATATGCGCAGCACGGACCCAGAGACAGGACGACGGGGCCAGGGAGCTGAACGGGCTGCGTGCGGTGTGTGAGCGGGCGGCAGTGGGTGAGTGGGCGGCAGCGGGTGAGCCAGCGGCGATCGCGTGCAGAGGCAGGTGAGCGGGCACGCTTGGGCGGCGGGAGCGCGCGCGCCCAGAAACACAGACCTAGAGCCCGTTTTTAAACGGGCTTAGGTCTACTAGTATAGAATAAATGTGTATCGCTGTTGTCTCACTGCTCACAGACTGGCCATATTAGGGATTATACTATGTGCTCATGTTAGATTTTTGCCATCTATAACGATCGCACCCCCACCCACACTGCAGGTCACACTCTCGACCTTATATTCACTAAATCGACCACCATTACAGACCTTGACATCACACCCTTCCCACCCTCAGACCATCACCTTCTCACCTTCAACCTCCTCACGGAAGGCACCTCCAAACCACCCGCCCACCCACCTGATCGATGGCAGCGAGATCTACGTCAGCTCAGCCCTAGTGTCCTTGCTGACCCCCTCCATGCCCTCTCCTCCACACTCCCCACCCTAACCTGTCCTAATCTTGCTGCAGCTCAGTATCGCCAAACTCTCTCATCAGCCCTAGAGAAAGCTGCTCCACCAATATTCCGCAGCAACCTCCCCCCTAACCCCCAGCCCTGGCGCACTACCCATACTCACAACCTCCAGAGGGTATCTTATTCCACTGAACAGAAATTGAGGAAAACTAGACTTAACCAGGATTTCCTACAGTACAAGACCAACCTGCTGCAGTTCCACACTGCCCTTGCTGATGCCAAGCAGCAATACTTCACCAAGCTCATCGGAGCACAAGCTTCCAACCCCCGGTGTCTCTTTGCCAATTTCAACTCCCTGCTTAAACCCCCCTCCATTTCCTCCCTCTTTGCCACAGATTTAGCCACCCACGTCACCAACAAAATTGTCTCCATCTGTCAGGAAATATTCAATCTTCACCTCCCATCCAGCTCCTCCTCCACCCTATCCTCCCCTCACCTCCTTTACTCCTACTACCATTGAGGAAGTCAACCACCTACTGCAGACTTCCCATACCACTACCTCCCCCCTTGACTCCATCCCTTCTGATTTACTCCAGCCTCACTTCATGGATTTGGCCCCAGTCCTCACTACCCTGTTTAACCTCTTCCTATCCACAAGCACCTTCCCCTCAGACTTCAAGCAGGCCACTGTACTACCCCTGCTCAAGAAACCCTCCTTCGACCCCTTACTACCCTCCAACTACTGCCCTATCTCCCTCCTCCACTTTGCCTCAAAACTCCACAAACGCCTGACCCAGTACCTCAATGCCAACTCACTGCTAGACCCACTGCAATCTGGATTTCGGCCTGCCCACTCAACCGAAACTGCTCTCACCAAAGTGGTCAATGACCTTGCCTTAGCTAAAGGTCTGTACACACGCCGGACTGCAGGCAACGACTGGTCTGTCGTCACCTTCTGCTGGGCGGGTTTTCAGCAGACAGTCCGGCGGGTATACAGTCTGTGGGCGGACTGATACGGCTGTTTCTGAAACAGCTGTATCAGTCTGCAGACAGACTGTACACACGCCGGACTGTCGCTGGAACGCCCACCCAGCGGGAGGCGACGACGGACCCATCGTTGCCTGCAGTCCGGCGTGTGTACGGACCTTAAAGCTGAAGGTAAATACTCCATTCTCCTCCTCCTTGACCTTTCAGCAGCTTTTGACACTGTAGATCATCCCCTACTCCTCCAGTCCATGGGCATTCACGACCTCACCCTGACCTGGCTTTCATCCTACCTCTCCAACTGCTCCTTCATGACCGCCTTCAATGAGTCCTCGTCCACCCCAAACTCCTCTCGGTGGGAGTCCCCCAAGGCTCGGTCCTTGGCCCTCTACTGTTCTCCCAATACACATCCTCCATTGGCAAGGTTATCTCCTCCATGGGTTTTAACTATCATCTGTATGCAGATGACACCCAGATCTACCTCCACACCCATGACATATCCACCACTACCATGGACAAGGTCTTCTCCTGCCTATCAGCCATCTCCTCCTGGATGTCCGCTAGTTTCCTGAAACTAAACCTAGACAAAACGGAATTTATGATCTTCCCACCCCGGCCATCCCTGAACCTCCCAGATGTGCATGTCACTGTTAACCACACTACCATTCGCCCTACCTTTCAAGCCCGCTGTTTGGGTGTCACCCTGAACTCCGCACTGTCCTTCACCCCCACATCCAAAACCTCACAAAGTCCTATAACTTCCTCCTCCGTAACATCTGCAAGATCTGCCTTCTCTTGTCTACACCCAGTGTTAGACCCACACTGCTCTAGCAACATATTTTGTGACTGCTGTGTACTTTAAAAATGAGGCAAGTATAAGCCAAATAGTTAAAGCCTCTGCTACAGTGGCAGCAAATAATTTTTAGGCAGGTAAACACAGCGGCCATTCTAAAGAACTTAATCTGAAAAATCTAGAAAGCAAATGTATTTTTTTACACATTAAAAAAGGCCTGTGTTTAGAATACATATTTTGAGGAAAATGTTGCCATTCATCCCCCTCTGTCATGCAGCTGCCCGGGGTTTTTGGACAGCTTTTTAAAATAAATTGTGGCTGTAAATATGCCCTGAAGGATTTTGAAGTTCACCTGCCAGTAAAGTCAGTGGGGTCCCCCGGGAACATTCAGTTTCTGGACATTTGCAGAAGCATTTGTGAATAGTCCGTGAACGTTCATTTGCGATGTTCGTCCATCAGTAGTGTGGAGATGTATGCTGTGCCCATCGCAGTGACAGAAATCAGACGTGACATAGATAGCCATGACAAGGACGGGAAGTCACAGCACATGTTACATCACATCCGCTGTCCTCCTGTTACTCCAGCTCACATTTACAGATTGCCCAGCAAGCTCATGGTGAACCACAACTCCCAGGAGTGTGTAAGGGGCTACAAAGGACCAACAAGCCCTCTTATTAAAATGCTATGCAAAAGAGAAACTTGCCTTCATAACACAAAAGGTATTAGTGATTGTTCAGGCTGGAGTGAGCATATGATGTCTCCCACAATGCACCACTGCTGAATATTTATTTATTTATTGTACTTATAAAGCGCCAACATATTACGCAGCGCTGGATGCAAATCGTATCTTTTGTTGTCCCTGAAAGCTAAAACAAGCGGGCAGATCTTTGCATTCCAGCGGTTCTGGGGGTGTGGCTAGCTTTCAGGGACAGTAAAAGGACGATTTGCATATTCAGCAGTGGTGCATTGTGGGAGACAATTGCTCATTCCAACCTGAATAATCGCAAATTCCTTCTGTTTTGGGAAGGCAAATTTATGCTCTAGCTAAAATGTGACCGAGCCTGAGAGCTTCTTATGGCAGAACCTGTGTGATGTGATGACTAAAATGTTTTATGTAAAGAGAGTAGAAAGCCCGGCATTCACACAGGAAACACTTAAGGGGGCTCTCACACAGGTACAACAGGGGCACTAAAATAAGTGTGAATTTGGGCAGATACACAGGAGGGCAGAGGAGGCAGTGAAGGGAACACACAGGAGAGGCAGAGGAGACAGTGAAGGGGACACACAGGAGAGGCAGGGGAGGCACTGAGGGGGACACACAGGAGAGGCAGAGGAGGCAGTGAAGGGGACACACAGGAGAGGCAGAGGAGGCAGTGATGGGGACACACAGGAGAGGCAGAGGAGACAGTGAAGGGAATACACAGGAGGGCAGAGGAGGCAGTGAAGGGAACACATAGGAGAGGCAGAGGAGGCAGTGAAGGGGACACACAGGAGAGGCAGAGGAGACAGTGAGGGGGACACACAGGAGTGGCAGAGGAGGCACTGAGGGGGACACACAGGAGAGGCAGAGGAGGCAGTGAAGGGGACACACAGGAGGGCAGAGGAGGCACTGAAGGGAACACACAGGAGAGGCAGAGGAGACAGTGAGGGGGACACACAGGAGAGGCAGAGGAGGCAGTGAAGAGGACACACAGGAGAGGCAGAGGAAGCAGTGAAGGGGACACACAGGAGAGGCAGAGGAGGCAGTGAAGGGGACACACAGGAGGGCAGAGGAGGCAGTGAAGGGGACACACAGGAGAGGCAGAGGAGGCAGTGAGGGGGACACACAGGAGAGGCAGAGGAGGCACTGAGGGGGACACACAGGAGAGGCAGAGGAGGCAGTGAAGGGGACACACAGGAGAGGCAGAGGAGGCAGTGAGGGGGACACACAGGAGAGGCAGAGAAGGCAGTGAGGGGGACACACAGGAGAGGCAGAGGAGGCACTGAGGGGGACACACAGGAGGGCAGAGGAGGCAGTGAAGGGGACACACAGGAGAGGCAGAGGAGGCAGTGAATGGAATACACAGGAGGGCAGAGGAGGCAGTGAAGGGAACACACAGGAGAGGCAGAGGAGACAGTGAAGGGAATACACAGGAGGGCAGAGGAGGCAGTGAAGGGGAAACACAGGAGAGGCAGAGGAGGCAGTGAAGGGGACACACAGGAGAGGCAGAGGAGGCAGTGAAGGGAACACACAGGAGAGGCAGAGGAGACAGTGAAGGGGACACACAGGAGAGGCACTGGAGGGGACACACAGGAGAGGCAGAGGAGGCTATGAAGGGGACACACAGGAGAGGCAGAGGAGACAGTGAAGGGGACACACAGGAGAGGCAGAGGAGGCAGTGAAGGGGACACACAGGAGAGGCAGAGGAGGCACTGGAGGGGACACACAGGAGAGGCAGAGGAGGCAGTGAAGGGGACACACAGGAGAGGCAGAGGAGGCAGTGAAGGGGACACACAGGAGAGGCAGAGGAGACAGTGAAGGGAATACACAGGAGGGCAGATGAGGCAGTGAAGGGAACACACAGGAGAGGCAGAGGAGGCAGTGAAGGGGACACACAGGAGAGGCAGAGGAGGCAGTGATGGGGACACACAGGAGAGGCAGAGGAGACAGTGAAGGGAACACACAGGAAAGGCAGAGGAGACAGTGAGGGGGACACACAGGAGAGGCAGAGGAGGCACTGAGGGGGACACACAGGAGAGGCAGAGGAGGCAGTGAAGGGGACACACAGGAGAGGCAGAGGAGACAGTGAAGGGAATACACAGGAGGGCAGATGAGGCAGTGAAGGGAACACACAGGAGAGGCAGAGGAGGCAGTGAAGGGGACACACAGGAGAGGCAGAGGAGGCAGTGATGGGGACACACAGGAGAGGCAGAGGAGGCAGTGAAGGGAACACACAGGAGAGGCAGAGGAGACAGTGAGGGGGACACACAGGAGAGGCAGAGGAGGCACTGAGGGGGACACACAGGAGAGGCAGAGGAGGCAGTGAAGGGGACACACAGGAGGGCAGAGGAGGCACTGAAGGGAACACACAGGAGAGGCAGAGGAGACAGTGAGGGGGACACACAGGAGAGGCAGAGGAGGCAGTGAAGGGGACACACAGGAGAGGCAGAGGAAGCAGTGAAGGGGACACACAGGAGAGGCAGAGGAGGCAGTGAAGGGGACACACAGGAGGGCAGAGGAGGCAGTGAAGGGACACACAGGAGAGGCAGAGGAGGCAGTGAGGGGGACACACAGGAGAGGCAGAGGAGGCACTGAGGGGGACACACAGGAGAGGCAGAGGAGGCAGTGAAGGGGACACACAGGAGAGGCAGAGGAGGCAGTGATGGGGACACACAGGAGAGGCAGAGGAGACAGTGAAGGGAATACACAGGAGGGCAGAGGAGGCAGTGAAGGGAACACACAGGAGAGGCAGAGGAGGCAGTGAAGGGAATACACAGGAGGGCAGAGGAGGCAGTGAAGGGAACACACAGGAGAGGCAGAGGAGACAGTGAAGGGAATACACAGGAGGTCAGAGGAGGCAGTGAAGGGGAAACACAGGAGAGGCAGAGGAGGCAGTGAAGGGGACACACAGGAGAGGCAGAGGAGGCAGTGAAGGGAACACACAGGAGAGGCAGAGGAGACAGTGAAGGGGACACACAGGAGAGGCACTGGAGGGGACACACAGGAGAGGCAGAGGAGGCAGTGAAGGGGACACACAGAAGAGGCAGAGGAGACAGTGAAGGGGACACACAGGAGAGGCAGAGGAGGCACTGGAGGGGAGACACAGGAGAGGCAGAGGAGGCAGTGAAGGGGACACACAGGAGAGGCAGAGGAGGCACTGGAGGGGACACACATGAGAGGCAGAGGAGGCAGTGAAGGGGACACACAGGAGAGGCAGAGGAGGCAGTGAAGGGGACACACAGGAGAGGCAGAGGAGGCAGTGACAGAGGAAGAGTCAGCACAACTCCATGGACATCACTAATGAATTCATAAAATAAATATTGGGTCATGACCGGTTTGATAAAAAGCTGGAGGGGTTTCCCAAGTTTTACAGGGGGGCACAGTGATTTCTAGTCGCACCCATTCCCCGCCTCCTCTGATCTCCTGTCCAATAGGAGCTGCAGTGTTCAGCTGCTTGGTTTCTTATTAGGCAGAAGGATGGGAGGAGGAATGTGGCTATACTGTATATATAGGAGTATATATGTATGTATGTATATCCAGCTACAGAAGTATTAGTGGTTTGGGATCTCCATGACATAAATGGATAATTCCTCCACCTCGCAGCTCCTATAATTAGTGTTGTGTAACGTCACAATCTCTTTATTTGCACAATTGGGGACAAGAGAGCGATAAAGGGACATTACAAGGGGCATATGAGTGGCACGAGGATACAATGGTAATAAGAATGTGTAAGTGACACCACATTGCTCTACAAACATAACACAGATCTCTTGCTATAAGTACATAGAGGTCTGTTGTCACAGGAGTAACACATTGCTTCCATTGTCTCATCAAGCTCTACAATTTACTGCTTTCCATGTATGGCCAATGCTATAGGGATGGGGAGGGTCAGTGACATGCAAATTACTGACTTGTATGCAAATGTATGCAAATTGTATGCAGATAAGCACATTTCTCAGGAAATTCATTTGAATGGCTGAATTCCAAGACACAGAAAATGTGCATGCAAGGCAAAATTATCATTATGTGATTGGGCGCCTGTAATGAGCACAACCTTCTGCAGTTCTCTATCAGACTGATAACTAGCGATGGTCAGTGACATGCCAATATCTCTGAGATGGTGCAAATTTTATTCTAATTATATGCAAAGTTATGCAGCTGCTGCATCTGGCCCATTTCCAATCTGCATCATCTTTGCATCATTTTGGAATTCTCAGCAGCTCACTGACCCTCCCTAATGATAATTGCTCCTCCCCTCAGAATTCTCTAACAGGAAGTGATGATGTTTCTCTATTTGCAGCGCGGAGTTCCGGCATCAGGAACCTCTCAGAGACTCGTGTCTCTGTATCCACAGACTGTACAACGGATGATGATATCACTGGACAAGAGTCTCCTGCAGATATCCTGGTGACCCCAAATATTCCCCCTGACTCCCATTACCTGTCTCACCCCGAGGGGCCTCATACACAGAATAGCTCTCCCCTTGCTGGAGGGTCTTATTCCTATTCCACATATGGGAAATGTTTTGTATTGGATTCACATGTTGTAACACATAAGAGATCTCATACTGGGGAGATGCCCTATTTCTGTGCTGAGTGTGGGAAATGTTTTGCGCGAAAATCACAGCTAGTCAGTCACGGGAGAACTCACACTGGTGAGAAGCCCTATTCATGTGCAGAGTGTGGGAAATGTTTTGGGCGGAAGGAAAGCCTTGTTAGACATGAGAGATCTCACACTGGTGAAAAACCCTATTCATGTGCTGAGTGTGGGAAGTTTTTTAGGCGGAAAGGACATCTTTTAGTACATGAGAAATCTCACACTGGTGAGAAGCCCTATGCATGTGCTCAGTGTGGGAAATGCTTTGGACTTAAAGGAAATCTTGTCAAACATGAGAGATCTCACACTGGTGAGAAGCCCTATTCATGTGCTGATTGTGGGAAATTTTTTGTTCAGAAATCAGACCTTGTCAAACATGAGAGATCTCACACCGGCGAGAAGCCCTATTCATGTGCTGAGTGTGGGAAATGTTTTGGAGAGAGAGGAAACCTTGCCAAACATAAGAGATCTCACACAGGTGAGAAGCCCTATTCATGTGCTGAGTGTGGGAAATGTTTTGGAGATAAAAGAAGCCTTGTCAAACATGAGAGCTCTCATACCGGTGAGAAGCTCTAATCATGTGCTGAGTGTGGGAAATGTTTTGGAGAGAGATCACATCTTGTCAAACATGAGAGATCTCACACTGGTGAGAAGCTCTATTCTTGTGCTGAGTGTGGGAAATGTTTTGTACAGAAATCAGACCTTGTCAAACATGAGAGCTCTCATACTGGTGAGAAGCTCTAATCATGTGCTGAGTGTGGGAAATGTTTTGAGCATAAATCATTACTTGTCGGACATTTGTGTTGAGTGTGGGAAATGTATTGGCTATAGGTGTTCTTTTCCAATGTTTGTTTTACTTCTTGCACAGCATTTTTGCCCAGAATCCCAAAGACTCTCATGCTGCTCAGTACATTGGATGGTTTCTTCTCTTTGACTGTCTATATTAAACACCTTCAGTCCCTCCAGCGGATGCAGGCATTTGTAGGCGTTGGTCCCCAGCGTACGTCAGGCAATTTCCAGGTTGTGGCGTTGGCTGGTTGAACGCTCCGCTACCATATATTGTGCGTTTGTTGAGAGCTTACTTGGTGTTTAGTCGGCATTTTGACATAAACCCAAAGGAACCTGGAAGTGCAGCTTATCAGAACCAGAATCATTTATTTCACTAAGTACGGGGGGGGGGGGGGGGGGGCTTGTACCTGGAATTAGTTTTGGCTCATACAGGTTCTGGAAGGACGAAGGGGGGGGGGGAGGAATAATATCCAAGAGCCGAGGCTGCCACACTACCAGTCACACACGTCAATCATCTGTTATACCTAAAGAGACATCTTGGGGGGGGGGGGAGGGGGGCTGGAGGAAGGCGAAGGTTCAGCAATGATGGTCCAGTTCTTCATGATAGAAACCAGCAGTGATGACTGACGCTGCTGAGGATCCCAATTGCTGACATCTGGCAGTGCTGGCCAAGGTGTTCCAGTTCAGAATGGGCAGTCGTGTAATCTGGCTGTCACAGGAGCATCCGGCCTTGGCGGCCCTTACGGTATGTGTGGCTGGCATCATGAGGGGCTGAACCAGAGGAGTCCCTGCTGTGGTGGTGGAGTTGCAGCAACAGATGGATGGATGGAGCCGGCATCCAGCGAGGCCAAATGTGTCACAACTGGCACAGTGTCTTCCTACCTCAGTGGAGCTCCGACCTCCTGGGTAGCAGTGGTGGCCTCCACACGGCCTGTACCTGCACAGACAATGGGCCCAGGCAGCGGCAAGGTGTAATAAACTCCAGGTCCCGAACTCCCCACGACCTTCATCAGCATCCCAGGCTCCACCTGATTATAATACAGTAGAAACTCCCAATGCCTTATTACTTCCTGTGTGAATGAATGAAGAGTGCGGATGGAGTGGAGTCATTGTGACAGTTGCTTTCCTACAGTCATTATGGAAAGGCAGAGTGGATGACTACACCACAGGTGCGTACACACCTCTTGTCAGGGATCAGGACCGGATCCCTGGGGGTGACATCACTAGCTGGCCTGTACAGATGCATGTGAGCCAGGGGCGGATCCCCGGGGGTGACATCACTAGCCGACCTGTACAAATGCGTGTGAGCCAGGGGCGGATCCCCGAGGGTGACATCACTAGCTGGCCTGTACAGATGTGTGTGTGCCGGGGGCGGATCCCCGGGGGTGACATCACTAGCTGGCCTGTACAGATGCGTGTGAGCCAGGGGCGGATCCCCGAGGGTGACATCACTAGCTGGCCTGTACAAATGCGTGTGAGCTGTGTAGCTCACATCACATTCTGTAGCTATGCGTCACACAGCCGGGGGGGGGGGGGGGGGTGACTGATTTCAGCTTAAGGTTTCAGATGGGATTTTTGTTGCCTTTGTTTAAAGATTTTGTGGATTAATAAATCATTTTGAACACTTATTAGTGGTGTCTTTTGTACTACATTACAGTATACGTTGTCTTCCTTGACTGAACAATTAGGCTCTCGGCTGCCCATCTGTGTCAGAGCCGTGTGTTGTCTGATCTTCTCCTGTCAGCTCCCCAAATAGCGGGGATGTAAATATCTACCGTCCCAGCACAGGCGCAGTATCGTCTCTCCGCCCCAGAGATAGGCGGAAATAGCCGTTCGCTCTCGGCCTACTCTACTGCACAGGCACAAGTCTCCTGCTCAGTAGAGCGGACCCCACGGAGATCGGCTATTTTCGCCTATCTCCGAGGCGGAGAGCCGATACTGCGCATGCGCTGGAGCCGGGAAGGTAAATAAATCGGCGCTTGTCGAGGGAGGTTTCTGGGACACTTCGGAGGAGCCAGCACTGGATTCCCTGCAGCTACAGGGATGGGGGAAGCATCATTGGGACCCTGAGGATTCCCCCTACCAAGGTACGTACCCCCCAGGGGAACTTTTTTTGTTACAGGTTCTTGCTTTGTGTTTCCAACACTGGAGGGCAGTGGCCGGCTGTGCAAGAGGAGGGAATGGGAGGCTGAGAGGAGAGAACACTGTTGTGTGAAATGAGTGTAATTTCTCAAATTATCATTTAAACAAAAAAGTAATGACCAGAACTGGCTGTCTCTTAAAAAATGCAGGTTTTTATTCACTTAAGGCATCTGTGAATAAACATAGCTCTAAACATCCAGCAACTTTCAGGATGTAATTATAGCTCCAGTATTGTAAGCTCTTAGACGCATGTAGAGAGCTGAGGATCTACAAGGCAATAGGATAGGTCCCCATCGCAGCCAGGTCTGCCCACACAACGGACGCTGTTTCAAATGGGTACACTGTTCTTTTGAAAACTGGCTGGCATCCCCACTCGTACTGACGCTAAGTTCCGGGTCACGGCTTGATGACGTCATCAAGCCGGGACCAGGGACTTAGCGTCAGTACAGCGGGATGCTGGCCAGAGCGGAGGGGAGCACCGATTGTCGGGGGAACGGCAGAGTGGATCCTCTTCTTTACCCCCCCTACCGCCGCAGCTCTGTTAGTGATCACTATGATCTGCCGGCGATCATAGTGATCACGTGATCAGAACGCGATGGCTTCTGATCACTGAGTGGAGATGTCAGCTGTCACATGACAGCTTAATCTCCCCTATCTGGGGTGCGCACGATTGCGTCGGGACGCTTCGTTATCGTGGACATTGAATCTACGTCCAGTCAGGGCGGCAGCACCACCTGCTGGACGTAGATTCAATCTACATCGGTCCCCAAAAGGTTAATAAATATAACCGAGAAAATTTTAAAACCCTCACAAGCGTCAGATGGTTTGTACAGCACAGAGTTTTGACCGGGCGCTTCCCTGTGTGCCGCTCCGGATCAATGCTCACCAGCAGGAATTCAGCCCTCTCATGCATGCAAACTTCCCTGCAGCCCGTGTCTCCGCCTCCTTGCACGTAGCTCCGCCCTACACGTGACGCACGTCAGTACTCATCAGGGGCATGGAGTTACGTGCGTCCGTCGCCTCTGTATATGTAAAACCAGTCCTCCTCCCTTAAAGAGACTCCGTAACAAAAATTGCATCCTGTTTTTTATCATCCTACAAGTTCCAAAAGCTATTCCAATGTGTTCTGGCTTACTGCAGCACTTTCTGCTATCACAGGCTCTGTAATAAATCAATGTATCTTTCCCTTGTCAGACTTGTCAGCCTGTGTCTGGAAGGCTGCCAAGTTCTTCAGTGTTGTGGTTCTGCTATGAATTCCCCCTTCCACGCCTTTACGCACACTGCCTGTGTATTATTTAGATTAGAGCAGCTTCTCTCTTCTCTCTTATCTTTTACAAGCTGGATAAATCGTCCTCTGAGCTGGCTGGGCTTTCACATACTGAAGAATTACAGACAAGGGCAAAGCTGTTTGCAGGAGAAAAAAGAGCAGCCTGAAACTTCAGTGCATGAGATTCTGCAGGGGGAAAGAAACATACAAATGATCTCTTGAGATTCAAAAGGAAGGCTGTATACAGCCTGCTTGTGTATGGATGTATTTTCTATGTGTGGACATACTGTACATCAACCTACTTCCTGTTTTGGTTGCCATTTTGTTTGTTTATAAACAAACTTTTTAAAACTGTTTTTAACCACTTTTAATGCGGCGAGGAGCGGCGAAATTGTGACAGAGGGTAATAGGAGATGTCCCCTAACGCACTGGTATGTTTACTTTTGTGCGATTTTAACAATACAGATTCTCTTTAATGTCGTAAGAGCAACATGCCCAGCAACCTAAACTCCCTCTTGTGGCCATTCCGTATAACTTTAATCTTCACCCGAAATCCGTCACTCCATTTTCCTCTCGTGGCCAAACTAGACACCAGCGAGCAGCCCAGGGAGAGAGGCGGATCATTATAAAAACGTAATACATTATAAATAGAACATTAAAATATTACCATTTCTGTGACAGCATTACATTATTATTATAGCAGGTACAGATCACAATAGAAGAGTTCAATGTAAAGATGCTTTTCTTAACACAAACATATACATATTAATCCAGGATTTTCCATAATATTATACATATGTTTATTGTGTTTATAAAGCGCCAGCATATTACGCAGCGCTGGACATTAGTTAGGGTTACAGACAATATTTAGGGGTGACATACAGCAATATGACAATACAGGAATACAAGAAAGGCCAGATCACACAGCACAGTATGAGTACAAGGTAATGCTTAGTCACTGGATGGAGCATGGAGATCACACAGCACAGTATGAGTACAAGGTAATGCTTAGTCACTGGATGGAGCATGGAGATCACACAGCACAGTATGAGTGCAAGGTAATGCTTAGTCACTGGATGGGAGCATGGAGATCACACAGCACAGTATGAGTACAAGATAATGCTTAGTCACTGGAGAGGAGCATGGAGATCACACAGCACAGTATGAGTACAAGGTAATGCTTAGTCACTGGAGGGGAGCATGGAGATCACACAGCACAGTATGAGTACAAGGTAATGCTTAGTCACTGGATGGAGCATGGAGATCACACAGTACAGTATGAGTACAAGGTAATGCTTAGTCAGTCACTGGATGGCAGCATGGAGATCACACAGCACAGTATGAGTACAAGGTAATGCTTAGTCACTGGATGGGAGCATGGAGATCACACAGCACAGTATGAGTACAAGGTAATGCTTAGTCACTGGAGGGGAGCATGGAGATCACACAGGCAGCACAGTATGAGTACAAGGTAATGCTTAGTCACTGGATGGAGCATGGAGATCACACAGCACAGTATGAGTACAAGGTAATGCTTAGTCACTGGATGGGAGCATGGAGATCACACAGCACAGTATGAGTACAAGGTAATGCTTAGTCACTGGAGGGGAGCATGGAGATCACACAGCACAGTATGATTACAAGGTAATGCTTAGTCACTGGATGGAGCATGGAGATCACACAGCACAGTATGAGTACCAGGTAATGCTTAGTCACTGGATGGAGCATGGAGATCACACAGCACAGTATGAGTACAAGGTAATGCTCAGTCACTGGAGAGGAGCATGGAGATCACACAGCACAGTATGAGTACAAGGTAATGCTTAGTCACTGGATGGAGCATGGAGATCACACAGCACAGTATGAGTACAAGGTAATGCTTAGTCACTGGATGGAGCATGGAGATCACGCAGCACAGTATGAGTACAAGGTAATGCTTAGTCACTGGATGGAGCATGGAGATCACACAGCACAGTATGAGTACAAGGTAATGCTTAGTCACTGGAGGGGAGCATGGAGATCACACAGCACAGTATGAGTACAAGGTAATGCTTAGTCACTGGAGGGGAGCATGGAGATCACACAGCACAGTATAAGTACAAGGTAATGCTTAGTCACTGGAGGGGAGCATGGAGATCACACAGCACAGTATGAGTACAAGGTAATGCTTAGTCACTGGATGGAGCATGGAGATCACACACAGCACAGTATGAGTACAAGGTAATGCTTAGTCACTGGATGGAGCATGGAGATCACACAGCACAGTATGAGTACAAGGTAATGCTTAGTCACTGGATGGAGCATGGAGATCACACAGCACAGTATGAGTACAAGGTAATGCTTAGTCACTGGAGGGGAGCATGGAGATCACACAGCACAGTATGAGTACAAGGTAATGCTTAGTCAGTCACTATATGGGAGCATGGAGATTAGGCAAGTTAGGTTCACACTCAGATCCATAGGATGGGTGTACCGTAATGGAGGTGCGTGAACAGGTAGGAGACATGAGGAGGGCCCTGCCCGAAGGCTTACAATCTAGAGGGAGAGGTAGGGACACGAAAGGTAGGTGACCAGAGTTCAGCTGCGGGTTCAGATACCAGTGAGGGGTAGTAGGCCAGAGTGAAAAGGTGAGTTTTGAGGGCCTTCTTGAAGATGTTGAAGGAGGGGGCTACCCTAATGGGGAGAGGTAGGGAGTTCAATAGTGTTGGAGCAGCTCTTGAGAAGTCCTGGAGGAGTGCATGGGACTGGGTGATGCGGGGGACGGTCAGGAAAAGTTCATTGGGTGAGCGGCTAGGTGTGTACTTCTGAGTAAGATTGGAAATGTTGGTTGGACAGGTTTTGTGGACAAATTTGTAGGCCAGACACAGAATCTTGAATCTGATTCTGGACTGGATAGGAAGCCAATGGAGGGATTCACAAAGGTAAGTCTCTCCCCTCTCTATCTCCTCTCTCTCTCCCCTCTCTATCTCCTCTCTCTCTCCCCTATCTCTCTCCCCTATCTCTCTCTCTCTCTCTCTCTCTCTCTCTCTCTCCTCTCTCTCTCTCTCTCCTCTCTCTCCTCTCTCTCCTCTCTCTCCCTCTCTCCCTCTCTCTCTCTCTCTATCTATCTTTCTCTATCTATCTATCTATCTATATATATATATATATTTAATCATCACTAATTAAGCAATTGATGTCTATCTCTATAAATATATCTCCATCTGGTGAATATGGCCTCGATTCATAAAAGTGCTGTCGGTAAGGTAAACTCGAGCGGGGAAACACCGCTGTCGGTATTTCAGCCTTCTGGGTGGTCATTCATAAAAATGTTTCTAGCTGTGATAGGAGTGCGGAGATATTCCGCTGTAGGCTGGTGTTAGGCTGTCGGTAGGCATGCAGAAACAGGAGAAGCAGGCGGAGTCCCGGAGTGTTCTCTCTGCAGCTGCTTGGGAGGTCTGTCCCATTCACTGCAATGTATACCGCATGCTTCTCGCCACATCAGAGGTAGCGGTAATCCCCGTCCGCATACCGCTACCTCTAATCTTTATGAATTGACATTTTGTTACTTTTGGTAAGATAATCACCGCGCAAGGCGGTGATTTATCACTCTGCTCGCAAATGTCGGATTTTCATGCGGAAAAAGCCTTCATGAATACAAATTTTGCTATGTGGTCGGTAAAGTGACATGTTTTCAGCATTTCCGCATGCGGGAATGCTTTATGAATCGAGGCCCATGTGTTTATCAGATGATGGGGGATCTAGGTGGACAATCCTGAGAATAAAGAGGACCTGTACATCTCTCTGGTGGGTCTCTGTTACTGGATACATCTGTAGGAAACACACACACTGACTGAATACATTGTCTCTATGTGTTTATCAGATGATGGGGGATCTAGGTGGACAATCCTGAGAATAAAGAGGACCTGTACATCTCTCTGGTGGGTCTCTGTTACTGGATACATCTGTAGGAAACACACACACTGACTGAATACATTGTCTCTATGTGATTATCAGATGATGGGGGATCTAGGTGGACAATCCTGGGAATAAAGAGGACCTGTACATCTCTCTGGTGGGTTTCTGTTACTGGATCCATCTGTAGGAAACACACACACTGACTGAATACATTGTCTCTATGTGATTATCAGATGATGGGGATCTAGGTGGACAATCCTGGGAATAAAGAGGACCTGTACATCTCTCTGGTGGGTTTCTGTTACTGGATACATCTGTAGGAAACACACACACTGACTGAATACATTGTCTCTATGTGTTTATCAGATGATGGGGGATCTAGGTGGACAATCCTAGGAATAAAGAGGACCTGTACATCTCTCTGGTGGGTCTCTGTTACTGGATACATCTGTAGGAAACACACACACTGACTGAATACATTGTCTCTATGTATTTATCAGATGATGGGGGATCTAGGTGGACAATCCTGGGAATAAAGAGGACCTGTACATCTCTCTGGTGGGTTTCTGTTACTGGATACATCTGTAGGAAACACACACACTGACTGAATACATTGTCTCTATGTGATTATCAGATGATGGGGGATCTAGGTGGACAATCCTGGGAATAAAGAGGACCTGTACATCTCTCTGGTGGGTTTCTATTACTGGATACATCTGTAGGAAACACACACACTGACTGAATACATTGTCTCTATGTGTTTATCAGATGATGGGGGATCTAGGTGGACAATCCTGGGAATAAAGAGGACCTGTACATCTCTCTGGTGGGTTTCTGTTACTGGATACATCTGTAGGAAACACACACACTGACTGAATACATTGTCTCTATGTGTTTATCAGATGATGGGGGATCTAGGTGGACAATCCTGGGAATAAAGAGGACCTGTACATCTCTCTGGTGGGTTTCTGTTACTGGATACATCTGTAGGAAACACACACACTGACTGAATACATTGTCTCTATGTGTTTATCAGATGATGGGGGATCTAGGTGGACAATCCTGGGAATAAAGAGGACCTGTACATCTCTCTGGTGGGTTTCTGTTACTGGATACATCTGTAGGAAACACACACACTGACTGAATACATTGTCTCTATGGCCTTGATTCATAAAAGTGCTGTCGGTAAGGTAAACTCGAGCGGGGAAACAACGCTGTCGGTATTTCAGCCTTCTGGGTGGTAATTCATAAAAATGTTTCTAGCTGTGATAGGAGTGCGGAGATATTCCGCTGTAGGCTGGCGTTAGGCTGTCGTTAGGCATGCAGAAACAGGAGAAGCAGGCAGAGTCCCTCCGTGCAGGGTTCTCTCTGCAGCTGCTTGGGAGGTCTGTCCCATTCACTGCAATGTATTCCGCACGCTTCTCGCCACATCAGAGGTAGCGGTAATCCCCGTCTGCATACCGCTACCTCTAATCTTTATGAATTGACATTTGTTACTTTTCTTAAGATAATCACCGCGCAAGGCAATGATTTATCACTCTGCTCGCAAATGTCGGCTTTTCATGCGGAAAAAGCCTTTATGAATACAAATTTTGCTATGTGGTCGGTAAAGTGACATGTTTTCAGCATTTCCGCATGCGGGAATGCTTTATGAATCGAGGCCCATGTGTTTATCAGATGATGGGGGATCTAGGTGGACAATCCTGGGAATAAAGAGGACCTGTACATCTCTCTGGTGGGTTTCTATTACTGGATACATCTGTAGGAAACACACACACTGACTGAATACATTGTCTCTATGTGTTTATCAGATGATGGGGGATCTAGGTGGACAATCCTGGGAATAAAGAGGACCTGTACATCTCTCTGATGGGTCTCTGTTACTGGAGACATCTGTAGGAAACACACACACTGACTGAATACATTGTCTCTATGGCCTCGATTCATAAAAGTGCTGTCGGTAAGGTAAACTCGAGCGGGGAAACAACGCTGTCGGTATTTCAGCCTTCTGGGTGGTCATTCATAAAAATGTTTCTAGCTGTGATAGGAGTGCGGAGATACTCCGCTGTAGGCTGGCGTTAGGCTGTCGGTAGGCATGCAGAAACAGGAGAAGCAGGCAGAGTCCCTCTGTGCGGTGTTCTCTCTGCAGCTGCTTGGGAGGTCTGTCCCATTCACTGCAATGTATTCCGCACGCTTCTCGCCACATCAGAGGTAGCGGTAATCCCCCTCTGCATACCGCTTCCTCTAATCTTTATGAATTGACATTTGTTACTTTTCTTAAGATAATCACCGCGCAAGGCAATGATTTATCACTCTGCTCGCAAATGTCGACTTTTCATGCGGAAAAAGCCTTTATGAATACAAATTTTGCTATGTTTTGAGCTGTTTTCAGCATTTCCGCATGCAGGAATGCTTTATGAATCGAGGCCAAAGAGTCCATCATAAACATCCATTTAATTTCTTTCTTGGGCATTGTTCTTATTTTATTCGTCCCCCTCCAAGAATATCTAATTTTTTCCAACACACAGAACCTCATATGTTTAGGGTCACATCCGTTACACTCTTTAAAATGGGCTGATACGCCGTGCCCTTCTTATCCTCTAATAATTTTTCCTGTGTGCTCCGATATTCTCTCTTTCAGAGTCCTCCCTGTCCTCTTAACATGTTTCCCACATGTGCACCACAACATGTAAATCACACGTGTGGTGCAACATGTGGAGAAACCACGAAGTTTGAAGTTCTGCCCATTTACATGGGAAGTTACTTCCCTATATCTCCCAGGGGTTGCCTCAGTGCATCCCCTGCATCTTCTACAAGGATTGACACCCTCCAGTCACCATGGGTTGGGTTGTTGGCATATTGGGGGGTCCACACAACTTGGTCCCAACAACTGGTTCAAATTAGGGGCCTTACGATATATAAAACGTGAACTTTCAAGTAAGTTGGGGCCCAATACTATCTTTTTTTTAAACCGATCAGTGTTTCCGAAACATTTGCTGCACACTCCTGTGTTGATCGTTGAATTGTGTCAAAAACAAAAATTGTCTTATGGGGTCTGGGTTACCCTTGTTGTTATTGTTTGTCCAGAAACCATCTCTCATTTCCTTGACCTGTTCAATCTGTAACTGTCTGCTCCCTGTTATATCCTTTCTCCATTCTCCCAATATTTGTGCTTGCTCAGCATAATCCTCCACCCTTGAGCAGTTCCTACGTAATCTCGTCATTTGGCCCTTTGGGACTGCACCTATCCAAGTGGTGACAGCTTGCCACAGGTATGAACCCTTTCCATCGGTGTGTTTAAAGTATGTTTTTGTATGTAACATAGCTCCCTCTTTGAATATTTCTAGGTCAAGGAAATGGATCTTGTTACTATCGGATTCTGCACTCAATTCAATGTTTAACCATTTCCGGACCGCAGTGATAGAGATCTACGCCCTGTTTTGATGGGCTCCTGGCTGGCAAGGCGTAGATCTCTATCACCGGCGCCGCCGCTCCCCGCCGCGATCGCGCGCACCGAACCGGCTGCACTTAGCTGTCTTATGACAGCTAAGGCTTCCGGGTATCGGCAGGAGCCGTCACTGATTGGCTCCCTGCCGTGTGATCGCTGTGAGCCAATCACAGCGATCACCCTCCGAAAGGCAACATAGTTGCCGTTCCGCCTCCCTCTCCGCCTCCCTCTCCCTGTCACTGTGGATCTTGTGTGACAGGGAGAGACGCACAGCCTGCAGCCGTGACAGGCTGTGCGATTTTAGTGTAAAAATAAACTTTTTTCCAGCTCTCTCCCCCCCATGTATCCCTTGATCCCCTCCCAACCACCTATATATAGATCTATATATATATATAGATCTATATATATATATAGATCTATATATATATATATATAGATCTATATATATATAGATCTATATATATATATATATATATATATATATATATATATATATATAGATCTATATATATAGATCTATATATATAGATCTATATATATAGATCTATATATATATATATATATATATATATATATATATATATATATATATATATATATATATATATATATAGATCTATATATATATATAGATCTATATATATATATAGATCTATATAGATCTATATATATATATATAGATCTATATAGATCTATATATATATATAGATCTATATAGATCTATATATATATATAGATCTATATATATATAGATCTATATATATATATATATAGATCTATATATATATATATAGATCTATATATATATATATATATATGTCTCTATATATATATATATATATATATATATATATATATATATATATATATATATATATATAAACTGGATTGTGATTTTAACCACTTGCCGGCCGCCCCTACCTAGGGGCGGCGGCAAAGTGGAGCCCGCAACGACCGCGCAATACGCCGATCGGCGGCGGCTCGTTGCGGACTAGCTGGCCGGGGATCGCATGCTGGATGTGCCCACCCGCGACGTCAACCCGCCAGCCAATTAGCAGCGGCGGCGGGTTGTTAACCCCCGATCTTCCGCATGTAAAGCGGATAATACGCTTTGTAATGTATACAAAGCGTATTATACAGGCTGCCTCCTGCCCTGGTGGTCCCAGTGATTGAGGGACCACCAGGGCAGGTTGCAGCCCTCCTAGTAAGTACCCAAGCACACTGATCCTGCCCCCTGATCGCCCACTGCACCCATCAGACCCCCCCTGCCCACCCCTGGGACACCTGTTTGCACCCAATCACCCCCCTAATCACCCATTAATCACTCCCTGTCACTATCTCAACGCTATTTTTTAGATTAGGTCCTAAACTGCCCCCTGGGGGCTCCTGAACACACACCCCCCACACCCTTAGATCCTCCCTAGACCCTCCCCCCTGTGTACTGTATACATCTATTCTTCCCTATAATCACCCACTGACCACCTGTCAATCACCCATCAATCACCCCCTGTCACCACCTGTCACTGCCACCCATCAGATCAGACCCTAACCTGCCTTTTGTGGGCACCTGATCACCCACCCACACCCTCAGATTGCGTGCAGACCCACCCTCAGATCACCTCTGAAAGTGCATTGTTTACATCTGTTCTCCCCTCTAATCATCCACTGATCACCCATCAATCACCCCGTCACCACCTGTCACTGCTACCCATCAGATCAGACACTAATCTGCCCCTTGCGGGCACCCAATCACCTGCCCACACCCTAAATTAGCCCCCCAGACCCCCTCTGATCAACTCGCCAGTGCATTGCTTGCATATATTCTCCTCTGTAATCACCTACTGATCAACCACCCCGTCACCCCCTGTCACCACCTGTCACTGCTACCCATCAGATCAGGCCCTAATATGCCCCCTGCGGGCTTCTGATCACCCGGCCAAACCCTCACCCGCCCCACCGCAGTGACAGAAATTTTTTTTCTGATCACTGCTGGTACGACTTAATTGCCATGTCCAGGTCATGATTTGAGAACATTCCTGCACTTCAGTGCCAATACAACCTGTCATCTAAGAAGCCACCCTGCTTATGACCGGTTCCACAAAATTCGGCCCCTCATAGACCACCTGTCATCAAAATTTGCAGATGCTTATACCCCTGAACAGTCATTTTGAGGCATTTGGTTTCCAGACTACTCCTCGTGGTTTTGGGCCCCTAAAATGCCAGGGCAGTATAGGAACCCCACAAGTGACCCCATTTTAGAAAGAAGACACCCCAAGGTATTCCGTTAGGTGTATGACGAGTTCATAGAAGATTTTATTTTTTGTCAAAAGTTAGCGGAAATTGATTTGTATTGTTTTTTTTCACAAAGTGTCATTTTCCACTAACTTGTGACAAAAAATAAAATCTTCTATGAACTCACCATACACCTAACGGAATACCTTGGGGTGTCTTCTTTCTAAAATGGGGTCACTTGTGGGGTTTCTATACTGCCCTGGCATTTTAGGGGCCCTAAACCGTGAGGAGTAGTCTAGAAACCAAATGCCTCAAAATTACCTGTGAATAGGACGTTGGGCCCCATAGCGCACCTAGGCTGCAAAAAAGTGTCACACATGTGATATCGCCGTACTCAGGAGAAGTAGTATAATGTGTTTTGGGGTGTATTTTTACACATACCCATGCTGGGAGGGAGAAATCTCTCTGTAAAGGGACAATTGTGTGTAAAAAAAATCAAAACATTTTAATTTACAGAGATATTTCTCCCACCCAGCATGGGTATGTGTAAAAATACACCCCAAAACACATTATACTACTTCTCCTGAGTACGGCGATACCACATGTGTGACACTTTTTTGCAACCTAGGTGCGCTAAGAGGCCCAACGTCCTATGAGTACCTTTAGAATTTCACAGGTCATTTTGAGGCATTTGGTTTCTAGACTACTCCTCACGGTTTAGGGCCCCTAAAATGCCAGGGCATTATAGGAACCCCACAAGTGACCCCATTTTAGAAAAAAGACACCCCAAGGTATTCAATTAGGTGTATGGGGAATTCATAGAAGATTTTATTTTTTGTCACAAGTTAGTGGAAAATGACACTTTGTGAAAAAAACAATAAAAATCAATTTCCGCTAACTTGTGAAAAAAAAATGAAATCTTCTATGAACTCCCCATACTACTAACGGAATACCTTGGGGTGTCTTCTTTCTAAAATGGGGTCACTTGTAGGGTTCCTATACTGTCCTGGCATTTTAGGGGCCCTAAACCGTGAGGAGTAGTCTAGAAAATAAATGCCTCAAAATGACCTGTGAAATCCTAAAGGTACTCATAGGACTTTGGGCCCCTTAGCGCAGTTAGGGTGCAAAAAAGTGTCACACATGTGGTATCGCCGTACTCAGGAGAAGTAGTATAATGTGTTTTGGGGTGTATTTTTACACATACCCATGCTGGGTGGGAGAAATATCTCTGTAAATGGACAATTGTGTGTAAAAAAATCAAAAGAAATCTCATTTACAGAGATATTTCTCCCACCCATCATGGGTATGTGTAAAAATACACCCCAAAACACATTATACTATTTCTCCTGAGTAAGGCGATACCACATGTGTGACATTTCTTTTGCAGCCTAGGTGCGCTAAGGGGCCCAAAGTCCTATGAGCACCTTTAGGCTTTACAGGGGTGCTTACAATTTAGCACCCCCCAAAATGCCAGGACAATAAACACACCCCACAAATGACCCCATTTTGGAAACTAGACACTTCAAGGTATTCAGAGAGGGGCATGGTGAGTCCGTGGCAGATTTCATTTTTTTTTGTCACCAGATAGCAGAAATGGAAACTTTTTTTTATTTATTTTTTTTGTCACAAAGTGTCATTTTCCGCTAACTTGTGACAAAAGATAAAATCTTCTATGAACTCACCATGCCTCTTAGTGAATACTTTGGGGTGTCTTCTTTCCAAAATGGGGTCATTTGGGGGGTATTTATACTATCCTGGAATTCTAGCACCTCATGAAACCTGACAGGTGCTCAGAAATGAGAGAGATGCTTCAAAATGGGAAAATTCAATTTTTGCACCATAGTTTGTAAACGCTATAACTTTTACCCAAACCAATAAATATACACTGAATGGGTTTTTTTTAATCAAAAACATGTTTGTCCACATTTTTCGCGCTGCATGTATACAGAAATTTTACTTTATTTGAAAAATGTCAGCACAGAAAGTTAAAAAAATCATTTTTTTGCCAAAATTCATGTCTTTTTTGATGAATAGAATAAAAAGTAAAAATCGCAGAACCAATCAAATAGCACCAAAAGAAAGCTGTATTAGTGACAAGAAAAGGAGGTAAAATTCATTTAGATGGTAGCTTGTATGACTGAGCAATAAACCATTTAAGCTGCAGTGGTCTGAATGGAAAAAAGGCTCTGGTCCTTAAGGGTGAAAAGACTGCGGTCCTTAAGTGGTTAAAGTATTGCCATTTAGGAAGGTCATATAACCATTCAGGCTATCCTGATCTCCCCCCCCCCCCCCCCCCCCAAAAAAAAAAAAAAAACTATCGTGCCATCTATATAGCGATGCCAGAGGATAAACTTTTGTACTCATATCATTATTCAATATTTGCAAACCCAGCCCCCATTGCACATGCCGTGATCTGCACATAGTAGTCCCCCTGGTACCATAAATAGTTTCGCACTGGAGCAAACTCCAGTATCTCCATAATAAACTCTTATTTTATGGCCTTGCAAGTCACCATTCAACTCCAAGTGATACTTAGCTGCTTCAAGGCTTTCTTTATGCGTTATGTTTGTATACAACGCGGCAACATCAGCCGCAACCATCAAATACTCTCCATCATGACTGAATTGAGTCAATACTTCTAGAGTATGTTTAGTGTCCTTCAATATGTATGGTAGGCCCATAAGTATCATTTGGAGGAAAAAGTCCAGATACTTACCTAATCTGTGGGTCAATGACCCAGTGCCACTTATTATGGGCCGACCTGGAGTTTGTTCCCTGCTTTTATGAATATTTGGGGTTTGGTAATCTGAGGTGCTGACGGTATTAGATCACTCCGCACCCTTTTTCCACATCCTTTGAGAATCCCTTCTAACACTTTCACATATTCACTTCAAGGGTCCCCTCGCATGTACTTGTATGTTAACTCCTCATTTACCAGCCTAGATAATAGGCCTGAACGATTTTAGGAAAAAATTGAATTGCGCGGTTTCTGTCAGAAATTGCGATTTTAATTTGATTCATGATTTTCAAAACACAACGATGGATCAGCACACTGATGGTGAGTATGAGTTCCCCCAGTATAGTTTAGCCAGCTATAGGTGCCACAGAAAACAAAAGTTTGCTTTCTTAAAACAGAAAGAATTTGCAACAATTCAGGTTGGAGTGAGCTTGAGATGTCTCCCAGTGCATCACTGCTGAATATATGCAAATTAACCATTGTTACCCTTAGAAGCTAAACACACCTCCAGAACCGCTGGAATGCAATGATGTGTCAGCTTGTTAATTTGTACAGAGCCATAATAATCCAACTTGCATACAGACTGTTTCGGATTGTTTGATCCTCATCAGTGCATGGCATGGATTAATTTGGCTCTATTCAGTAGGGCTTGTAACACCGAGAGGTACAGACTAACCAGCAAGCTCATGGTGACCCAGAACTCATTGGAGTGTGTAAGGGGCTACAATGGCCCTAGCTTTTAGGACCATTGTAGCCCCTTACACACTCCAATGAGTTATAGGTGCCACAGGACAGGTTAGCCAGTGTATGGGTGCCACAGGACAGGTCAGCCAGTGTATAGATGCCACAGGACAGGTCAGCCAGTGTATAGGTGCCACAGGACAGGTTAGCCAGTGTATAGATGCCACAGGACAGGTCAGCCAGTGTATAGGTGCCACAGGACAGGTCAGCCAGTGTATGGGTGCCACAGAACAGGTCAGCTAGTGTATAGATGCCACAGGACAGGTCAGCCAGTGTATAGGTGCCACAGGACAGGTCAGCCAGTGTATGGGTGCCACAGGACAGGTCAGCCAGTGTATAGGTGCCACAGGACAGGTCAGCCAGTGTATGGGTGCCACAGGACAGGTCAGCTAGTGTATGGGTGCCACAGGACAGGTCAGCTAGTGTATAGGTGCCACAGGACAGGTCAGCCAGTGTATAGGTGCCACAGGACAGGTCAGCCAGTGGATAGATGCCACAGGACAGGTCAGCCAGTGTATAGGTGCCACAGGACAGGTCAGCTAGTGTATAGGTGCCACAGGACAGGTCAGCCAGTGTATAGGTGCCACAGGACAGGTCAGCCAGTGTATAGGTGCCACAGGACAGGTCAGCCAGTGTATAGGTGCCACAGGACAGGTTAACTAGTATATTGGTGGCCACAGGACAGGTTAGCCAGTGTATAGGTGCCACGGGACATGTTAGCCAGTGTATAGGTGCCACGGGACAGGTTAACCAGTGTATATCTGCCACAGTGTAGGTTAGGCAGTGTATAGGTGCCACAGGAAAGGTTAGCCAGTGTATAGGTGCCACGGGACAGGTTAACCAGTGTATATCTGTCACAGTGTAGGTTAACCAGTGTATAGGTGCCACAGGACAGGTTAGGCAGTGTATAGGTGCCACAGGACAGGTTAGCCAGTGTATAGGTGCCACGGGACAGGTTAACCAGTGTATATCTGTCACAGTGTAGGTTAACCAGTGTATAGGTGCCACAGGACAGGTTAGGCAGTGTATAGGTGCCACAGGACAGGTTAGCAAGTGTATATGTGCCAGAGGACAGGTTAGGGTATATGTGCCATAGTATAGGTTAGCCAGTGTATATGTGCCACAGTATAGGTCAGGCATTGTATATATGCCACAGTATAGGTCAGGCAGTGTATATGTGCCACAGTATAGGTTAGGCAGTGTATATGTGACACATGTCAGGTTAGGCAGTGTATATGTGACACATGTCAGGTTAGGCAGTTTATATGTGCCACAGTATAGGTTAGGCAGTGTATAGGTGCCACAGTATAGGTTAGGCAGTGTATAGGTGCCACAGGACAGGTTAGGCAGTGTATAGGTGCCACAGGACAGGTGAGGCAGTGTATAGGTGCCACAGGACAGGTTAGCCAGTGTATATGTGCCAGAGGACAGGTTAGCCAGTGTATATGTGCCATAGTATAGGTTAGGCAGTGTATATGTGCCACAGTATAGGTTAGGCAGTGTGTATGTGCCACAGGACAGGTTAGGCAGTGTATAGGTGCCACAGTATAGGTTAGGCAGTGTATAGGTGCCACAGGACAGGTTAGGCAGTGTATATGTGCCACAGTATAGGTTAGGCAGAGTTTAGGTGCCACAGTATAGATTAGGCAGTGTATAGGTGCCACAGTATAGGTTAGGCAGTGTATATGTGCCACAGTATAGGCTAGGCATTGTATATGTGCCACAGTATAGATTAAGAAGTGTATAGGTGCCACAGGACAGGTTAGGCAGTGTATATGTGCCACAGTATAGGTTAGGCAGTGTATAGGTGCCACAGTATAGGTTAGGCAGTGTATAGGTGCCACAGTATAGATTAGGCAGTGTATATGTGCCACAGTACAGGTTAGCCAGTGTATAGGTGCGGCAGTACAGGTTAGCCAGTGTATATGTGCCACAGTATAGGTTAGGCAGTGTATAGGTGCCACAGTATAGGTTAGGCAGTGTATATGTGCCACAGTACAGGTTAGCCAGTGTATAGGTGCGGCAGTACAGGTTAGCCAGTGTATATGTGCCACAGTATAGGTTAGGCAGTGTATAGGTGCCACAGTATAGGTTAGGCAGTGTGTAGGTGCCACAGGACAGGTTAGGCAGTGTATAGGTGCCACAGGACAGGTGAGGCAGTGTATAGGTGCCACAGGACAGGTTAGCCAGTGTATATGTGCCAGAGGACAGGTTAGCCAGTGTATATGTGCCATAGTATAGGTTAGGCAGTGTATATGTGCCACAGTATAGGTTAGGCAGTGTGTATGTGCCACAGGACAGGTTAGGCAGTGTATAGGTGCCACAGTATAGGTTAGGCAGTGTATAGGTGCCACAGGACAGGTTAGGCAGTGTATATGTGCCACAGTATAGGTTAGGCAGAGTTTAGGTGCCACAGTATAGATTAGGCAGTGTATAGGTGCCACAGTATAGGTTAGGCAGTGTATATGTGCCACAGTATAGGCTAGGCATTGTATATGTGCCACAGTATAGATTAAGAAGTGTATAGGTGCCACAGGACAGGTTAGGCAGTGTATATGTGCCACAGTATAGGTTAGGCAGTGTATAGGTGCCACAGTATAGGTTAGGCAGTGTATAGGTGCCACAGTATAGATTAGGCAGTGTATATGTGCCACAGTACAGGTTAGCCAGTGTATAGGTGCGGCAGTACAGGTTAGCCAGTGTATATGTGCCACAGTATAGGTTAGGCAGTGTATAGGTGCCACAGTATAGGTTAGGCAGTGTGTAGGTGCCACAGTATAGGTTAAGCAGTGTGTAGGTGCCACAGTATAGGTTAGGCAGTGTGTAGGTGCCACAGTATAGGTTAGGCAGTGTGTAGGTGCCACAGTATAGGTTAGGCAGTGTGTAGGGGCCACAGTATAGGTTAGGCAGTGTATAGGGGCCACAGTATAGGTAAGGCAGTGTATAGGGGCCACAGTATAGGTAAGGCAGTGTATATGTACCACAGTACAGGTTAGGCAGTGTGTAGGTGCCACAGTATAGGTTAGGGAGTGTATATGTGCCACAGGACAGGTTAGACAGTATATATGTGCCAAATATAGGTTAGCCAGTGTATATGTGCCACAGTATAGGTTAGCCAGTGTATATGTGCCACAGTATAGGTTAGCCAGTGTATATGCGCCACAGTATAGGTTAGCCAGTGTACAGGTGCTGCAGTATAGGTTAGGAAATGTATATGTGCCACAGTATAGGTAAGGCAGTGTATAGGTGCCACAGTATAGGTTAGGCAGTGTATAGGTGCCACAGGACAGGTTAGACAGTATATATGTGCCAAATATAGGTTAGCCAGTGTATATGTGCCACAGTACAGGTTAGCCAGTGTATATGTGCCACAGTATAGGTTAGCCAGTGTATATGCGCCACAGTATAGGTTAGCCAGTGTATAGGTGCCACAGTATAGGTTAGGCAGTGTATAGGTGCCACAGTATAGGTTAGGGAGTGTATATGTGCCACAGTATAGGTTAGGCAGTGTATAGGTGCCACAGTATAGGTTAGCCAGTGTATAGGTGCCACAGTATAGGTTAGGCAGTGTATAGGTGCCACAGTATAGGTTAGCCAGTGTATAGGTGCCACAGTATAGGTTAGGGAGTGTATATGTGCCACAGGACAGGTTAGACAGTATATATGTGCCAAATATAGGTTAGCCAGTGTATATGTGCCACAGTACAGGTTAGCCAGTGTATATGTGCCACAGTATAGGTTAGCCAGTGTATATGTGCCACAGTATAGGTTAGCCAGTGTATAGGTGCCACAGTATAGGTTAGCCAGTGTATATGCGCCACAGTATAGGTTAGCCAGTGTATATGTGCCACAGTATAGGTTAGGCAGTGTATAGGTGCCAGAGTATAGGTTAGTCAGTGTATTGGTGCCACAGTATAGGTTAGCCATTGTATATGCGCCACAGTATAGGTTAGCCAGTGTATATGTGCCACAGTATAGGTTAGCCAGTGTATATACGCCACAGTATAGGTTAGCCAGTGTATAGGTGCCACAGTATAGGTTAGGCAGTGTATAGGTGCCACAGTATAGGTTAGCCAGTGTATAGGTGCGGCAGTACAGGTTAGGCAGTGTATATGTGCCACAGTATAGGTTAGGCAGTGTGTAGGTGCCACAGTATAGGTTAGGCAGTGTATATGTGCCACAGTATAGGTTAGGGAGTGTATATGTGCCGCAGGACAGGTTAGGCAGTGTATATGTACCACAGTATAGGTTAGGCAGTGTGTAGGTGCCACAGTATAGGTTAGGCAGTGTATATGTGCCACAGTATAGGTTAGGGAGTGTATATGTGCCGCAGGACAGGTTCGACAGTGTATAGGTGCCGCAGTATAGGTTAGGCAGTGTATAGGTGCCACGGGACAGGTTAGGCAGTATATAGGTGCCACAGTATAGGTTAGGCAGTGTATAGGCGCCACAGTATAGGTTAGGCAGTGTATAGGTGCCACAGTGTAGGTTAAGCAGTGTATATGTGCCACAGTATAGGTTAGGGAGTGTATATGTGCCACAGGACAGGTTAGACAGTATATATGTGCCAAATATAGGTTAGCCAGTGTATATGTGCTACAGTATAGGTTAGCCAGTGTATACAGTGGGTTGCAAAAGTATTCGGCCCCCTTGAAGTTTACCACATTTTGTCATATTATTGCCACAAACATGAATCAATTTTATTGGAATTCCACATGAAAGACCAACACAAAGTGGCAGGCACGTGCACAGGGGGGTGCTCTGGGTGCCCAGGCAACCCCCTTTTTAAAATCTTCAAAAAAAGGCCCCTCTCGCGTGCAAAATAAGCTCCGCCCCCAACCGCGATAAGCCCCGCCCACCCGCGGGAAGCTCCTCCCCCTGGGACACTTTCAAGTGAAGAGGCCCAGACAGAATTCCTAGTGTGGCATACTGACCTCTCCCTCCACCTAGGACCCATACTGACCTCTACCTCCCCCAGCACCCATAGTGACCTCTCCCTCCACCTAGTACCCAGTGACCACTCCCTCCCCAGCACTCACAGTGACCTCTCCCTCCACCTAGGACCCATACTGACCTCTACCTCCCCCAGCACCCATAGTGACCTCTCCCTCCACCTAGTACCCAGTGACCACTCCCTCCCCAGCACTCACAGTGACCTCTCCCTCCACCTAGGACCCATACTGACCTATCCCTACCCAGTACCGACAGTGACCTCTCCCTACCCAGCACCCACAGTGACCTCTCCCTCCACCTAGCACCCACAGTGACCTCTCTCTTACCCAGCACCCACAGTGACCTCTCCCTCCACCTAGGACCCATACTGACCTCTACCTCCCCCAGCACCAACAGTGACATCTCCCTTCACCTAGCACCCATAGTGACCCCTCCTCCCCCCCCAGCACCCACAGTGACCTCTCCCTCCCCAGCTTTAGCAGTGATCCTGCCTACCCCAGCACCCACACTGACCTATCCCTCCCCCAGCACCCACAGTGATTTTTACCTCCCCCAGTGGCTACCCTCCTGTCCCCTGCAGCACCCACAGGGACCTCCCATCCCAAAAGCAACATCTACAGTGACCTCTCCCATTGCCAGCGCCACCAGTGGCTTCTCCCAACATCCAGCATCCACTCCCTCCTCCAGTAACCACACTGACTTCTCCCAGCACCCACAGTGACCTACCCTTCCTCCAGCACCCATACTGATCTCTTCTTTCCACAGCACCCATAATGGCCTACCCTTCACCCAGCACCCACACTGACCTCTACCTCCCTTAGCAGCAACTATGCCATTCATAGCAGCACCCATAGTGACCTCCCACCCTCTGCACCCATACTGACCTCTACCTCCCGAGACCCACAGTGATCTCCCCCAAAAGACCCACAGCGACCTCCCTTCCCTCCAGCACCCATACTGACCTCTACCTTCCACAGCACCCACAGTTACTTCTCCCAACAGTGACCTACCCTTCCCCTATCAACCACACTGACCTCTACCTCCCCTAGCAGCAACTATGCTATTCATAGCAGTACCCACAGTGATCTCCCACCCCCTGCAACTACAGCAATCCCACCAATATTCAGCACCCACATTACACTCAACCAGTAACCCCCACTATAGCAAGCACCCAGTACTTGCACCAAGCACTTAGTACTTGCATCGAACAGCCACATGCCACCCAGTACCTGCACCCCTTCACCCTATAGCTGGCACCCAGTACATACACCTACATGGCACAGTACTTGCACCCAACCCCAACATGGCACTCACTACTCACACCTGCACACAGCCTCCACATGGCACCCACTCACATAACCAGTACTAGCACCCGATGTACCTGCACTCAGAACCCACGTGACACACAACACCCACCCATAGCTAGCACCCAGTGCAGGCATGGCACCAAGTATTCGCACCTATGTGTTACCCAGTACCTGCACCCAACACCCACATGTTTCATCTGCAGTAGTTCCAGTTGCACTAAGCCTCCACTTGGTGCCCAGCACCCACACCAAGCACTCACATATGACATCCAGTACTTGCACCCAGAACTCACAAGGGACTGAGTACCTGAAATCAACACCTACATGATGGTTTATACACACCCATACAGCCAGAATCCACATGACGCCCTGTGCCAGCACCCAGAACCCACATGGCACCCAGCATCTGCCTTTAGCACCCACATGACAACTAATACCCCACTAGCCAGCACCCATCACCCATATGTCACCATGTACTCACTCCCAGTACCCACTTGGCACTCAGTATTTGCACCTAAGACCCACATACCCCCATAATCAACACCCACATGGCACAGTACTCACACGTCACCAAGTTCCAAAGCCATTATAGTACCCATCCTTGGTCTGAACCCGTATGAGACTCAGTACTCTCCCATGGCACAATACCAGACCACACGTGGCACTCCCTACTAACATGGATCCCTGTACCAATTAGCAATCACATGGCACCCACTATTGTTTATCACCATCTGCTACTCATTCAGCACCCAATACTGCATAGCACCCACTGCAAATAAACACCCAATACAAACTGGACCTTGGTACCCAAAGCAGCTTGACACAGACTTTACTTTGGCATCTCGGCACCCACTGCAACTTAGCACAAAGTGAACCTTTGCGTCTTACCATCTACAGCATCTGGGCACCCACTGCACCTTGGCACTTACTGCAGTTTTGCATCTACTAATGCTTAGCAACCACTGCATATTGGTAACCACTTATTTACCTGAAAAGAGGATTGGGTGCTGATCAAGAGGGACAGAGGTCCCAGTAATGAAAGGTAAGTCTGTGGCCTCACTGTGCCTACTCTAACCCACTAACAGTGGGCACCTATCACTGCTGATTTGAGGGTGGTAGCACCAAAAGAGTTGGTTGGAAGGAGACACAAAGTCTGCCTGATACTGCTATAAAGGTGTGTGTGTGTGTGTGTGTGTGGGGGGGGGGGGGTGGTATGTGGGGGAAGGCATTGCCAGGCCCCTTTTTTAAATTTGAGCACCCCCCACTTAAAGACCCTCTGCACGGCCCTGCAAAGTGGTGTACACGTGAGAAGTGGAATGAAAATCATACATGATTCCAAACATTTTTTACAAATAAATAACTGCAAAGTGGTGTGTGCATAATTTTTTGGCCCCCTTTGATCTGAGTGCAGTCACTCAGTTGCCTATAGACATTGCCTGATGAGTGCTAATGACTAAATAGAGTGCACCTGTGTGTAATCTAATGTCAGTAAAAATACAGCTGCTCTGTGAGGGTCTCAGAGGTTGTCTAAGAGAATATTGGGAGCAACAACACCGTGAAGTCCAAAGAACACACAAGACGGGTCAGGAATCAAGTTATTGAGAAATTTAAAGCAGGCTTAGGCTACAGAAAGATTTCCAAAGCCTTGAACATCCCATGGAGCACTGTTCAAGCGATCATTCAGAAATGGAAGGAGTATGGCACAACTGTAAACCTACCAAGACAAGGCCATCCACCTAAACTCACAGGCCGAACAAGGAGAGCGCTGATCAGAAATGCAGTCAAGAGGCCCATGGTGACTCTGGACGCGCTGCAGAGATCTACAGCTCAGGTGGGGGAATCTGTCCATAGGACAACTATTAGTCATGCACTGTACAAAGTTGGCCTTTATGGAAGAGTGGCAAGAAGAAGGGCATTGTTAACAGAGAAGCATAAGAAGTCCCGTTTGCAGTTTGCCACAAACCATGTGGGGGACACAGCAACCATGTGGAAGAAGGTGCTCTAGTCAGATGAGACCAAAATGCGGGAGCTCGAGTGCTCCTAAAGACGGGCCGCTTTGTACTGCGCATACACTAGCATGCTCTCTCTCGTACATGCGCATTATGGAGCCGCCCGTCTTCAGGAGCACTCGGGCTCCCAAAGACTTCTGAAGTCTCCCACGGCAGGAGAATTTGAATGGGGGAGCCAGCGCTGGAACGGAGGGGACTGTGAGAGCAGCGGGGAGGCTCTATAGGCCTCAGAGCCTTCTCTACCTTAGGTAAGTATCTGACTCTTTTTAGTTTCACTTCATACTTGCTTTAACCCCTGCAATCCTGCAGTTGGAATTGTATTGAAAGATGGGCAGACAGCAATCAGATGCGCCCCTCTTGTTAGAGGTAAAAATAAGTATGAATCATATGTAAATACCACATCTCCTGAGTCCCTGGCAACATATAAGACCATGAAACCAAGACCAGCTCCATTTTCAGCAGGAGCTCCTGAATCCATACATATCAAACACTGGTGGTTTTATTACATTTCATATTGGGAAAATCAATATCTTGGCTTTTGAATACAATGACACAATTTATGTCTCTAAACATTCATATTTTGTTCAATAACAATCCCCCTTCTTTATGAACGGCTGGTGTTAACAGATACATGAAAATATAACAAAAAGTGGACATTATTGTTGTATGAATCTGAGGTCAATATACTCTGCATGTTTGGAGCAGATATCGCCATTGTCAGGGTGCTTTTTCTATTCATGCTGGGAATAAACAAGGAGGTTTTCTTTCGGCAGATTTACTTTCCGATCGACTTTCTAATTGTTTTTTTGATCGATTTCCACTCAGTTCTTTGAGAAAATCGATCAGAAAAATTATCGAAATCATATCAGACCTGTCGTAAATTTTTTATCGGACCAACTGTCTGTCAAAACTCATGGCGTATTCCCAGCATTATGCTGGGTACAAACCATACAATTTTCAAATTTGATTCCTTTTGCGATCGACAAAACCGACGGATGACATTTTTTTGACACCTATCAATTGAACGTGAGTGATTCTGAGGGCAGAGTTGTTGGTTTACTCGATCGAAATACTATCAGACATGTTGAAAATAGTCCATCGAAATTACGATTATCTTAACATGTGGATGGCCAATCAAGAAAATAGTGCGATTACGTGGCTAACAAAGTGGTGCTTGGGAGGCCGGCACAAAGTGCAGTGTTACAGTAGTGGGTGGAGTTAGCGGGAGGAGGCATTGGTGGTTGGGAGCGTTTTCGTTCGGATTTCTGGTCGTTACTTGCGATTACAAAGGTCTCGTCCTGTGTCCTACCATCAGCTGTACACGGAATAAACAATGATCATTTATGTTCAACATATACATGGTCCACTTCTGCGCTTGAACATAGTAACTTTCAAAATCCAAATGAGGGCCCAGTGGCGGTGCTGTACGGCCGTCAGCTGGTCTGTTGCATTTGCTATGCCTGCGCTGTTTCTGCCACTCTCTGCTGCAATCCTGGCTTGTAATTAACAGTTTTAGGCAGTGTTTACAAACAAACTAACCAGCTTGTGATAGTTTCACATAAGCAGAGTGTGTGATTCATACAGAGCCTGCAGGGGGCCTGCAGAGGGTGTGTATCGCTTCTATCCAATCACAAGCAGCCCTGCACATTCCACACATTCCAGCCTTAGCCCGACAGAGCCGACAGAAGGAAACAGATTAGATAATATAACAGAGATAACACAGCCACTGTGCAATTAGGAAAGGCTGCAGTAAGCCAGAGCACATTAGAACAGGCAAAGGAACTTATACGATAGAAGAACTAAGGCTGAAAATGTTGTTACGGAGTCTCTTTAATGTGTGTATGAAGCAGTTTTGAGAATGTTCAACAGATACAGATGTATAGTTATATGGCTGATCAATAAAGCTTGGTATAGAATAAGGGACATGGAACGTATGTATCTTCGTAATTCGATGATCATGTTGTTCTCACCCCCTGACTTGCTGCGGCATGCTAGTGGATGTACAGACATTGGTGGCAATGATTGGTATTTGTACTGACTGAGGCAGACTGTCCTCAACTAAGCAGCATGCTTTACAACATTCACAGGATTACAAGGCAGCCTGGCTCCCTTGCTGTGCCATTGCGCTTGTATTGTGGCACTTGCCATGATCCCCATAAAACTATCCCCACAATTGTTCCCCCTCCTCCATACAGCATTCCCTGGCAGCCTAGTGACCCCCCCCCTCTCCATACAGCATTCCCTGGCAGTCTAGTGATCCCCCCCCTCCATACAGTGTTCCCTGGCAGTCTAGTGACCCCCCCTCCCCTATAGAGCATTCCCTGGCAGTCTAGTGACCCCCCCCCTCCATACAGTGTTCCCTGGCAGTCTAGTGACCCCCCCCTCCCCTATAGAGCATTCCCTGGCAGTCTAGTGACCCCCCCCTCCATACAGTGTTCCCTGGCAGTCTAGTGACCCCCCCTCCCCCATACAGTGTTCCCTGGCAGTCTAGTGACCCCCGCTCCCCTATAGAGCATTCTCTGGCAGTCTAGTGACCCCCCCTCCCCCATACAGTGTTCCCTGGCAGTCTAGTGACCCCCGCTCCCCTATAGAGCATTCTCTGGCAGTCTAGTGATCCCCCCCCCTCTATACAGTGTTCCCTGGCAGTCTAGTGACCCCCCCTCCCCCATACAGTGTTCCCTGGCAGTCTAGTGACCCCCGCTTCCCTATAGAGCATTCCCTGGCAGTCTAGTGACCCCCCCCCCCCCTCCATACAGTGTTCCCTGGCAGTCTAGTGATCCTCCTTATATCCTATACAGTGTTCTCCATGCTGAGGTCAGTGCTGGGAGTAATGCTATGTAAATAACTTACCTCTCACTTTCCAGCATTAGTCTCTCTATCAGCTGCACCATAGCTGGCTGTAATAAGTTCTGGGTGGCTCAAAATGTCTCACTCTGCTACTGCCTGTTTTGCTCTGCATGCTTTAGCAGAGGTGGCTCTGCCAGAAAGCGTGAAATCGTGGGGAGGGGCCATGAGACCACGCCTCCCCTCTAGGGACCGTCTTTGTGATCCCAGGATAGTTGGGAGACACTTTCATTGATTAAATGAAAATAGCTGTTATTATCCAGATGACCCTCATAGGATGTAGAGACATAACCAGGTAAAACCTGCAGAAGAAAAAAAATAAGGCTGTAATTCTCATACTCTCCACAAGATGGTGATCACAGTCATACCAAGAGAGGAAGTAGTGTTTGGCATAGACAGGAAGTAGTGTTTGGCATAGACAGGAAGTTGGGGGTTAGAGTTGAAGTGGGAGGAAGTGAAGGGAAGCCATTGCTGGAACTGGTAGCAGAGGAGGTAATAAGATACGTGGGGATATTTGTGACTTTCCATCTCTCTGGTGAAGCCCAAATTCTTCATAACGTGTCATCTTTCCACCCTCTATCTCACCATGGACCAAGGGCAGCATAGACAAGACCACCAAGACCTCTAACAGGATGCCAGGATGGTGAATCAGCTATCCCCCACATCACCAGGTAAGAGGAGACATGAATGTAATGTAAAGAAGACAGCAGTACTTGGGGTCCACCTAGATCCCCCCTCATCTGATAAACACATTGAGACAATGTATTCAGTCAGTGTGTGTGTTTCCTACAGATGTATCCAGTAACAGAAACTCACCAGAGAGATTTACAGGTCCTCTTTATTCCCAGGATTGTCCACAGGAAGGTCACACCATCCTCTGCTATTATCAGGTAGGTGGGACTGAGGGTCTCCAGAGACTCTAAACTGTATTACACTATTCCTTCAGTATATGTTGTTATCTGTGTTCACAATTTAAAGTAGCTCTCATTTTGTGAACTTAGGGTGGAGAATTGATACATATAAGTGCTGTGGTTAAAGAGGAGGAAGAAGAGACACATGTGAGGAGTGATCGGCAGTCTATGGAGGAGGGTGACATGATGAGGACAAGTAAAGAGGAAGAAGAAGAGACGTATGTGAGGAGTGATCAGCAGTCTATGGAGGAGGGTGACATGATGAGGACAAGTAAAGAGGAAGAAGAAGAGACGTATGTGAGGAGTGATCAGCAGTCTATGGAGGAGGGTGACATGATGAGGACAAGTAAAGAGGAAGAAGAAGAGACGTATGTGAGGAGTGATCAGCAGTCTATGGAGGAGGGTGACATGATGAGGACATGTAAAGAGGAAGAAGAAGAGACGTATGTGAGGAGTGATCAGCAGTCTATGGAGGAGGGTGACATGATGAGGACATGTAAAGAGGAAGAAGAGGAGACATATGTGAGGAGTGATCAGCAGTCTATGGAGGAGGGTGACATGATGAGGATAAGTAAACAGGAAGAAGAAGAGACATATGTGAGGAGTGATCAGCAGTCTATGGAAGAGGAGGGAGATGTGATGGTGAAAATGAAAGAAGAAGAGGATGATGGCACCTATGATTTCAGTGCCCAGCAATGTAAAGAGGAGGATATAATGATGGTGACAATTAAGGAGGAAGATCTTTTTAAATACAGAGAAAGAAGTAAGCAAAAACACTGACAGTAATTACCTTTATATTCATGTTTGCTGCATTACCATTACCTGTAATAAGCTGATAATGGTCACTGTACATTACTGTACACAGATTGGTCCCAGTAGGGGGTGACTTAGTGTTACCGGCCTGTAATAAGCTGAGAATGGTCACTGTACATTACTGTACACAGATTGGTCACAGTAGGGGTGACTTAGTGTTACTGACCTGTAATAAGCTGATAATGGTCTCTGTACATTACTGTACACAGATTGGTCCCAGTAGGGGGTGACTTAGTGTTACTGGCCCGTAATAAGCTTATAATGGTGACTGTACATTACTGTACACAGATTGGTAACAGTAGGGGGTGACTTAGTGTTACTGGCCTGTAATAAGCTTATAATGGTCACTGTACATTACTGTACACAGATTGGTAACAGTAGGTGGTGACTTAGTGTTACTGGCCTGTAATAAGCTGATAATGGTCACTGTACATTACTGTACACAGATTGGTCACAGTAGGGGTGACTTAGTGTTACTGACCTGTAATAAGCTGATAATGGTCTCTGTACATTACTGTACACAGATTGGTCACAGTAAGGGGTGACTTAGTGTTACTGGCCTGTAATAAGCTTATAATGGTCACTGTACATTACTGTACACAGATTGGCCACAGTGGGGGTGACTTAGGGTTACTGGCCTGTAATAAGCTGATAATGGTCACTGAACATTACTGTACACAGATTGGCCACAGTAAGGGTGACTTAGTGTTACTGGCCTGTAATAAGCTGATAATGGTCACTGTACATTACTGTACACAGACTGGTCACAGTAGGGGCTGACTTAGTGTTACCAGCCTGTAATAAGCTGATAATGGTCACTGTACATTACTGTACACAGATTGGTCACAGTAGGGGTGACTTCGTGTTACTGGCCTGTAATAAGCTGATAATGGTCACTGTACATTACTGTACACAGATTGGTCACAGTAGGGGTGACTTAAGGTGGGTACACACGTCAGATAAAAGTCTTTGGAAAATGAAAGATCACAGACCAATTTTACCCCCTTTCATGTAGTATGAGAGCCATATCTACACAGTCTATTCTATGGAGCTGAACTCCCCATCAGATAAAAAGCTTTGCAAGATGCTGCACACAAAGATGCTGTACACATGCAACAGATCAGTATCTGCAAAAGATCTGTTCCTGCAAAAGATCCATTCCTGCAAAACGCATTCATAGTCTATGATATCTGCAGATCTCATACACACCTTGTTTAACGGACAATTATCTGTTTATCAGATCCACCAGGTTGGATCTTCAGATCGGCAGATAATTGTCTGATCTGCAGATGAATGTCCATTAAACAAGGTGTGTATGGGATCTGCAGATATCATAGACTATGAATGCATTTTGCAGGAACGGATCTTTTGCAGATACTGATCTGTTGAATGTGTACAGCATCTTTGTGTGCAGCATCTTGCAAAGATTTTATCTGATGGGGAGTTCAGCTCCATAGAATAGACTGTGTAGATATGGCTCTCATACTACATAAAAGGGGGTAAAATTGGTCTGTGATCTTTCATTTTCCAAAGACTTTTATCTGACGTGTGTACGCACCTTTAGTGTTATTGTCCTGTGATTGGCCGCCTGTAATGAGCACAACCTTCTGCAGTTCTCTTTTAGGCTGATAACTAGCGATGGTCAGTGACATGCCAATAACTCTGTGATGGTGCAAATTGTATGCTAATTATATGCAAAGTTATGCAGCTGCTGCATCTGGTTCATTTCTAGTCTGCATAAACTTTGCATCAACTTGGAATTCTCAGCAGCTCACTGACCCTCCCTAATGATAATTGCTCCTCCCCTCAGAATTGTCTAACAGGAAGTGATGATGTTTCTCTATTTGCAGCGCAGAGTCCTGGCATCAGGAACCTTTCAGAGACTCGTCTCTCTGTATCCACAGACTGTACAACGGATGATGATGTCACTGGACAAGAGTCTCCTGCAGATATCCTGGTTACCCCAAATACTCCCCCAGACTCCCCTCACCTGTCTAACCCCGAGGGGCCTCATACCCAGAACAGCTCTCCCCCTGCTGGAGGGTCTCATTCCTGTTCCACATGTGGGAAATGTTTTGTACGGAAATCACATCTTGTCAGACATGAGAAATCTCACACTGGTGAGAAGCCATTTTCATGTGCTGAGTGTGGGAAATGTTTTGTACACAAATCAGACCTTGTCATTCATGAGAGATCTCACACTGGTGAAAAGCCCTATTCATGTGCTGAGTGTGGGAAAGGTTTTGCAAAGAAATCATGTCTTGTCATACATGAGAGATCTCACACTGGTGAGAAGCCCTATTCATGTGCTGAGTGTGGGAAATGTTTTACATGGAAATCACATCTTGTCAGTCATGAGAGATCTCACACTGGAGAGAAGCCCTATTCGTGTGCTGAGTGTGGGAAATGTTTTACATGGAAATCACATCTTGTCAGTCATGAGAGATCTCACACTGGTGAAAAGCCCTATTCATGTGCTGAGTGTGGGAAAGGTTTTGCAAAGAAATCATGTCTTGTCATACATGAGAGATCTCACACTGGTGAGAAGCCCTATTCATGTGCTGAGTGTGGGAAATGTTTTGTACACAAATCAAATTTTGTCATTCATGAGAGATCTCACACTGGTGAAAAGCCCTATTCCTGTGCTGAGTGTGGTAAATGTTTTGCAAATAAATCATATCTTGTCATACATGTGAGATCTCACACTGGTGAGAAGCCCTATGCATGTGCTGAGTGTGGGAAATGTTTTGTATGGAAATCATGTCTTGTCAAGCATGAGAGATCTCACACTGGTAATAAGCCATATTCATGTGCTGAGTGTGGGAAATGTTTTGCAAGGAAATCACAGATTGCTAGTCATAAGAGATCTCACACTGGTGAGAAGCCCTTTTCATGTGCTGAGTGTGGGAAATGTTTTGCTGGTAAATCCCATTTTGTAAGACATGAGAAATTTCACTGTGAGGAGAAGCCATATTCATGTGTTGAGTGTGGAAAATGTTTTGCACTTAAATCACATCTCGTCATACATGAGAGATCTCACACTGGTGAGAAGCCCTATTCATGTGCTGAGTGTGGGAAATGTTTTGCAGATAAATCACACCTTGTCAGACATGATAGATCTCACACTGGTGAGAAGCCCTATTCATGTGCTGAGTGTGGGAAATGTTTTGCACAGAAATCAGACCTTGTCAGTCATGAGAGATCTCACACTGGTGAGAAGCCATATTCATGTGCTGAGTGTGGGGAATGTTTTGCACATAAATCACATCTCGTCATACATGAGAGAACTCACACTGGTGAGAAGCCCTATTCATGTGCTGAGTGTGGGAAATGTTTTGCAGATAATTCACACCTTGTCAGACATGAGAGATCTCACACTGGGGAGAAGCCCTATTCATGTGCTGAGTGTGTGAAATGTTTTAGACATAAAGAAAGCCTTGTCAGACATAAGAAAACTCACACAAGTGATAAGTAAGGGTCAGTGATAGCTTTGCCTCCAGTGAACCTGAAGTGGCCACAGCATACTGCTCTCCATCTCCCCAGCATAGCAGGCAGTAGGGAGGATGGAGGAGGGGGGTGCAGCGGCCAATAACAGGCTTGTTCAGTTCCGCTTTTCCCTCTCTTATCACAGGGGAGAAGCTCTGTTACTGCACTGAGTGTGGGAAATGGTTTGGACATAAAGCAGAACTTATCAGACATGAGAGATCTCACACTGGAGAGAAGCCCTATTCATATGCTGAGTGTGGGAAATGTTTTGTAAGGAAATCACATTGTTGGCTAGGGATTCGGAGCAATTTTGGGTACCAGGAGTTAGTCGTAAGAAATGTATTGACTTCTAATAAATGTACACTGTAATTGAAAGAAAAAAGTAAGTTGTATGTATGGTAATAGCAGTGCATAGTCCACAAAAAGTTATCTTTGCTGTTGTATTAAAGTGGATCCGAGATGAAAAACTAACTATAACAAGTAACTTGTCTATATATCTTATCTAAAGTTTAGTTATTTTACACGGCACATCTAGCTGCAAACAGCTTCAATAGAATATGATTATTTATTCCTGTGATACAATGACAGCAGCCATGTTGTTTGTAAACATTACACAGAGGCAGGCTTATCTGCATCTTCAGCACTCAGCCTGTGAAAAAAACCTAACCCCCCCCTCCTCCTCCCCTCTGCCTCTGAAATCTCTGACTAGTAATACCTCCCCCTCCTCCTGCCCAGACTGAGCTCCCATAAGCCCTTGCTACATGGGTCTGAGTGCCTTGGCGTTTTGGAGAAGCTGTGGGTGAGGCTTGTCTAGTTTATAGGGAATTAGAGTATTAAAACAAACAAACAAGTCTTTGGCTTGAGGAATGCTCTATAAACAATAGGAAAGGAACACAAATATGCAATGAGTAAAAGTTCATCTCGGATCCACTTTAAACTGTTACATAATAAATAATAAAAAAAAGCTTCACTGTGTTTCTAGTTACAAACGTTTTATTAACAGTTTAAGTAATAAACACATACAGGCAAATAAGCGTCCTAATAGGACAAGGTAGTGATATCTGTAAACAGACAGTATACATAGGAAACACATCATTAATCGAGGGTCACAGAAACAACATACAATCTGTACAATCGAGTATAGAATCGATGATTGGGTCACACGCAGAGTACACAGGACCTAAGACTAATAAGGTCAGAGGCTGATAGCCAGGGCTGCCAAGTTTTGGTAAAAATGTCACAAGTATCACTGGAGATTGCCAGTAGGCATTCCGAAATCAGTATATCAGAGATAATATTACCGGTTCAGTTCATTAGAGAGGGTGGGTTGTTGCCATTGTCTGGCTATATAAGATCTGGGTGGTTTGGCTATATGCTGGGCTAATCGATGCTGTGGAAATTTCCCACCCCAGGGCTTGTCCCCTAAGAGGAGGAGGAGGGGGTCAGGAGTAGGCCTTTGAACGATTTTATGAAAAATTGAATTCGCGATTTCTGCCCGACATCGCAATTTTGAGTCACGATTTCCTTCAAATCAAGTTTTGTTCCCCCTCTGTGTCTCTCTGTCACATCTCTCTGTTTGCCCTTGTTATCTCTTTCTGTGTCTCCTCTGGGTCTCTCTCTGTGCCCCCTCTGGGTCTCTCTCTGTGCCCCCTCTGTGTCTCCTCTGGGTCTCTCTCTGTGCCACCTCTGTGTCTCTCTCTGTGCCCCCTCTGTGTCTCTCTCTGTTCCCCCTCTGTGTCTCCTCTGTGTCTCTCTTTGTGCCCCCTCTGTGTCTCCTCTGGGTTTCTCTCTGTGCCCCCTCTGTGTATCTCTCTGTGCCCCCTCTGTGTCTCTCTCTGTGCCCCCTCTGTGTCACTCTCTGTGCCCCCTCTGTGTCTCTCTCTGTGCCCCCTCTGTGTCTCCTCTGGGTTTCTCTCTGTGCCCCCTCTGTGTATCTCTCTGTGCCCCCTCTGTGTATCTCTCTGTGCCCCCTCTGTGTCTCTCTCTGTGCCCCCTCTGTGTCTCTCTCTGTGCCCCCTCTGTGTCTCTCTCTGTTCCCCCTCTGTGTCTCCTCTGTGTCTCTCTTTGTGCCCCCTCTGTGTCTCCTCTGGGTTTCTCTCTGTGCCCCCTCTGTGTATCTCTCTGTGCCCCCTCTGTGTCTCTCTCTGTGCCCCCTCTGTGTCACTCTCTGTGCCCCCTCTGTGTCTCTCTCTGTGCCCCCTCTGTGTCTCCTCTGGGTTTCTCTCTGTGCCCCCTCTGTGTATCTCTCTGTGCCCCCTCTGTGTCTCTCTCTGTGCCCCCTCTGTGTCTCTCTCTGTGCCCCCTCTGTGTCTCTCTCTGTGCCCCCTCTGTGTCTCTCTCTGTTCCCCCTCTGTGTCTCCTCTGGGTCTCTCTCTGTGCCTCCTCTGGGTCTCTCTCTGTGCCCCCTCTGGGTCTCTCTCTGTGCCCCCTCTGTGTCTCTCTCTGTGCCCCCTCTGTGTCTCTCTCTGTGCCCCCTCTGTGTCTCTCTCTGTGCCCCCTCTGTGTCTCTCTCTGTGTCTCCTCTGGGTTTCTCTCTGTGCCCCCTCTGTGTCTCTCTCTGTGCCCCCTCTGTGTCTCTCTCTGTGCCCCCTCTGTGTCTCTCTCTGTGCCCCCTCTGTGTCACTCTCTGTGCCCCCTCTGTGTCTCTCTCTGTGCCCCCTCTGTGTCTGCTCTGGGTTTCTCTCTGTGCCCCCTCTGTGTCTCTCTCTGTGCCCCCTCTGTGTCTCTCTCTGTGCCCCCTCTGTGTCTCTCTCTGTGCCCCCTCTGGGTCTCTCTCTGTGCCTCCCCTGCCCCTCAAGTGGTGGCAGTGCTGGACATACCTTCCAGCATGAGCCCAGCGATCCCTGTCTATCTGCTTCACCTCCTGCAGGCTCTAATGCACGGCATACTTCCTGTATGTCATGTGACTTACAGGAACTGGGAAGTATGCCGTGCACAAGAGCCGGCAGACGGCAATAGAGGATGGACAGTGTCTGAAGGTATGTCCAACGCTGCCGATGGTGCAGGCCGCACAATTTCTAAATGAAAGTGGCGAAGGATAGAGGGACATAGGTGTCTGCTATATAGAAAAATCAATATATTATATAATCATATAAACTACTAGAACACATCTATAAAGAAATTAAAAAATGGATTACTTTATTCATCAAAATACAAAAGAGTGCTTTTAAAAACAACATGGGATGGCCACCCCGCCACAGACAACCATCCTGTCACTCCGCATATATCACACACAAACACACCACGGCCGTGATGTTGTACACACCAGGGGCTTTAAAAAATTTTTTTGAAAGAGCGCTTATAAAGTGCAGTCTCCAAAGCAGTTCATAAACAATATACCTCCACTGCACAAAGGTTAGTCCTGCAAGCTCGGTTAGTGGTGTCAACACTTGTCAGCAAAACGGGGAAGCAAGAGAAGCCATATGCAGTAAGCTCATCAAACAGAAGCGGTTGGCGCCGCAGCAGCAGACATAAGCAAACCCATATGCATTAGTGGTCAATGGAGTCTAGCTGCAGACATAAGCAATCCCATATGCATTAGTGGTCAATGGAGTCTAGCTGCAGACATAAGCAATCCCATATGCATTAGTGGTCAATGGAGTCTAGCTGCAGACATAAGCAATCCCATATGCATTAGTGGTCAATGGAGTCTAGCTGCAGACATAAGCAATCCCATATGCATTAGTGGTCAATGGAGTCTAGCTGCAGACATAAGCAATCCCATATGCATTAGTGGTCAATGGAGTCTAGCTGCAGACATAAGCAATCCCATATGCATTAGTGGTCAATGGAGTCTAGCTGCAGACATAAGCAATCCCATATGCATTAGTGGTCAATGGAGTCTAGCTGCAGACATAAGCAATCCCATATGCATTAGTGGTCAATGGAGTCTAGCTGCAGACATAAGCAATCCCATATGCATTAATGATCAATGAGGTCTCACCACACCGGAGCTTGATGGTTGGAGCTGATGTTGTGAACAGCTGATATTGGCACATGTGTGGTGCGCTGGAATAATGTCCACCAGGAGCGTGGGTATAGCGAAGCGGCAAGCAGCAACGAGTCCAACCACTGGCGCCCAGTTAGCTACGCTGGGCTGGGTATGGGGCGGATGGATCTTGCCTCCTGGATCACGCTGCTAGGTTGCTGGGGCGGTGCGGCGTCCCATGTGGGAGAAGGACTTGGAGGAAGTTTGAAGCCGCTTCTTCAATACTTACCCATGTGGAAATAATGTCATCGTGGAAATCACCGATTTGACGATTCCGAAATCGGGATCTTGGTGATCGTGATTTCTGTTTAAATTCGATTTATTGTTCAGGCCTAGTTGGGAGGTATCGAAGTGCCCAATGATGTGTGGATGAGAGTGGTAACTTCAGCCCACTAACATTTAGCAACAGGACAAAACCACCAAATATGGGCAAAGGAACCAATTTGGCCACAACCTCTGGAGTATCAGTTATTCCTGGAGGGATCTATGGAATGAAGCCTATCTGGGGGAGATACAACCTATGGAGGAGTTGATAGTTGGTTTCAATGTGTGATAAGTAGCTGCTGCCCTTGGTCAGCGTCATACAACATTCAGCCCTCCTGTGTGAAAGTAAATTGCCATCATTCTTCCAAGCAAGCATAGACTGGAGTCATTTCCAAGGGCTGGGAGATGCTGGAATAGAGATGGGATAATAACCCACCCTCCAAGGGCTGCACATCACACCTCATAGTACATTGGTGGGGGAATCAGGGGCGGCAGTAGAATGGAAAGATTTCAGGAAATTATATATATGTGCGGCAGAGAGATATTCTGCGGGGGAGGGGGGGAGGTAAGCCACATGGGTCCGGAAGTGTTCCCAGGTAGGATTCTATCATTCACTATAAAGTGTTTAAAGTGAACCAGAGACGAAGCACCCTCATGTATTTTACCATATATATCAGTGGGAACAATATAGAAAACACCTACCCTGCTGTCTGTTTCATCCTTCACTGCTCAGCTTGCTTGTTATCAGCCCTGATAAAAATTCCCCACTGAGCATTCAGTCTGGCTTTGCTCAGGAATCATTATAGCTGAGTCTGTCTTCTGTGCTGTCTTTTCAAGCCCAAGCCTGCCCCCTTCTGACTCAGCTATAATGATTCCTGAGCAAAGCCAGACTGAATGCTCAGTCAGGGATTTTATCAGGGCTGCTAACAAGCAGGCTGAGCAGTGAAGGATGAAACAGAGAGCAGGGTAGGTGTTTTCTCTAATGTTCCCACTGATATATATGGTAAAATACATGAGGGTGCTTCGTCTCTGGTTCCCTTTAAGGAAACTGTGGGACTTCCAAGACATTAAAGCCCCAACCTCCAGGCTGGGTGGTAAACAGGGATTCCCGAAGATGGGAGGAGAGCAGGGACCCGGGTTTGTAGACCTTTTATGAACTTAAAGGGAATCTGAAGTGAGAATAAACTTATGACATAATGAATTGCATGTGTAGTACAGCTAAGAAATAGAACATTAGTAGCAAAGAAATAAGTCCTATATTGTTTCCAGTGCAGCAAGAGTTGTTCATTATCTGATGTACATTTTTAAAGTTCCCTTAGTGACACAAGTCCATATCAATATAGCAACTCTCCTTCTGTAGGTTTTATCCTCCATCGATAATTGTTGTCTCGAGATTGTACAGTGTATGGTGCACACAAATATAGCTTTATCCTTAGGAATGGTATATAGAGTTCTATTCTGATATAAAGAAAACTTTAAGTAGACATATCTTAGGCCCCCCGCACACTGCCAATCTGATTTGCGTTTACAATTTGTGATTCCGATTTTCCCTGCACGCTATCAAAATAAGAAGAAAAGCGCAGCATTCAGTACCGACTAAAAATAGTAAATCGGAATCGCATGTAAAGTCGCATAAAAATCGCAAATTGGAATTGCATGCTGTGTGCAAGAGGCCTTAATCCAACAAAGCTGGGTAGTTGTCTCTAAGCTTTCAATTGCATTTAAATAGTAATGCTTACTGATTGGTTTATAAAAATGACATTAAAAGATATCTAAAACTATGAAGTTTGAAATGACAAGTCTTTTCTTTTTTTAAATATCTTTATTTTAAATGTTTCCAATATACAACATTATACAAAATCTTTACACAGGAATTGAAGAACAAGAAACCATCAACTATGAACGGTGCTCACTATATGTGCTATAAATACGTATTCCAGTCCTTTTATACTATTTCCTGTTGTTCTATGTTTCAAGCTCTCACTATATCCAGTCTCTAATGCAATTTTATCCACCTCGTGAGCTTTCTGTATCCAAAATGTCCAATATTTTCCAAGCATAATCCATTCCTATCCCCCCATCCATTCCTCACTCACTCCCCATCCATTCCTCACTCACTTCCCATCCATTCCTCACTCACTCCCCACCCATTCCTCACTCACTCCCCATCCATTCCTATCCCCCCATCCATTCCTCACTCACTCCCCATCCATTCCTCACTCACTCCCCATCCATTCCTCACTCACTCCCCATCCATTCCTCACTCACTCCCCATCCATTCCTATCCCCCCATCCATTCCTCACTCACTCCCCATCCATTCCTCACTCACTCCCCATCCATTCCTATCCCCCCATCCATTTCTCACTCACTCCCCATCCATTCCTCACTCACTCCCCATCCATTCCTCACTCACTCCCCATCCATTCCTCACTCACTCCTCATCCATTCCTATCCCCCCATCCATTCCTCACTCACTCCCCATCCATTCCTCACTCACTCCCCATCCATTCCTCACTCACTCCCCATCCATTCCTCACTCACCCCCCATCCATTCCTCACTCCCCATCCATTCCTCACTCACTCCCCATCCATTCCTCACTCACTCCCCATCCATTCCTCACTCACTCCCCATCCATTCCTCACTCACTCCCCATCCATTCCTCACTCACCCCCCATCCATTCCTCACTCCCCATCCATTCCTCACTCACTCCCCATCCATTCCTCACTCACTCCCCATCCATTCCTCACTCACTCCCCATCCATTCCTATCCCCCCATCCATTCCTCACTCACTCCCCATCCATTCCTCACTCACTCCCCATCCATTCCTCACTCACTCCCCATCCATTCCTATCCCCCCATCCATTCCTCACTCACTCCCCATCCATTCCTCACTCCCCATCCATTCCTCACTCACTCCCCATCCATTCCTCACTCACTCCCCATCCATTCCTATCCCCCCATCCATTCCTCACTCACTCCCCATCCATTCCTCACTCACTCCTCATCCATTCCTATCCCCCCATCCATTCCTCACTCACTCCCCATCCATTCCTTACTCACTCCCCATCCATTCCTCACTCACTCCCCATCAATTCCTCACTCACCCCCCATCCATTCCTCACTCACTCCCCATCCATTCCTCACTCACTCCCCATCCATTCCTCACTCACTCCCCATCCATTCCTCACTCACTCCCCATCCATTCCTCACTCACTCCCCATCCATTCCTCACTCACCCCCCATCCATTCCTCACTCACTCCCCATCCATTCCTCACTCACCCCCCATCCATTCCTCACTCACTCCCCATCCATTCCTCACTCACTCCCCATCCATTCCTCACTCCCCATCCCTCCCCCTTGGGTCAGTCCATTTCCTCTGCCTTCTCAGGGGGCTTCCATCTGTTCCACATCTCTCCTCACTCTCCCATATTCACTTGAGGTTTTGAATTCCTGCCATTGCATCCACCTCTCCTCGTGTCCCCCTTTATCTCCATGTACATAACTAGTTAATTACTCCAATAAACCACTCCCACACCGTTGGGCTCTGAGTCCTTTTCCAATGTTTTGCTATGAGAATCTTAGCTGCATTAACCAAAAATCTCATCAAGAAAGGCTGGTAAATTCAGCCCTCCCACTCTACAAGCTAACCTATCAAACCCGAAATCAACCAAACAAGTTCAATAAAGTCTGTTCAATGTGGGTGGACTCTTTGGACACTGTTATACCTAATGTAGATATCACTATCTCAGTTCAGGACACTATGTAATAAGTGACTGAAGTTTTTTCCCTCATCTCCTCTATATTTCACTATGACAAGAACATTTTGGTTCTTAATGTGATAGGTATGAATATACTTTGTATTGAAGATGTTTTAGACCTACTGTATCCTTATATGGTTTATGTTTTTTTTTGTTTTTATTAGCTCCAATGTTGGGGCTTGTGTTTTGTTTGTTGAAAATGTTTCAATAAAAAGTCTCTTACAAAACAAAAAATCTCATCAAGGACTTCTCGCCTTTCCTCACTGGCCAGTCATTGCAATGGAGTAAAAAGAAAGCAGGATCTTCTGGGGGTTCTGTCTCTGTGATTTGGAATATATATATTTTTAACAGCTTCCCAAAATGCTTGTAGCTCTTTACACTCCCACAAAATATGCAAGATATTTCCTTTACCCTCCCCACATCGCCAGCATAGCGCCGAAGTACCTGGGTACATCCTACTCAACCTCTCAGGTGTGTAATACCACCTCGAAAACACCTTATACCCTTCTTCCTGTCCCCTTGTGGACATGGATGACCTACTTGCCAAAATCGTTACTTTCTTCCACTGTTCTGCTGTAAATGCTCTTCCCAGGTCCTTCTCCCAACCGGCTTGGATTGTCGCCGCCGGATCTCCTCTCTCATTCGGTAAAGCATATAACTTTAAGAGCGTCCCTTTCTGTTGGCCCTTCCCCTTACACATATCTTTAAATGGGGTAGTCTTCCTACTTAGGGCCTCCTTAGTTCCACAACTCTTCAGAACAAAATTTAAATTGAATATAGCTCCACTCATCCTATGTTCCCCTTTCTCCTTTTCTCTCCATCTCCTGTAGAGGGACCCAATCTCCGTCCACTACTAAATCTTGGGCTAATAGTTTTTTCTCTCCCCTCCAGTTGGGATAGGTCATTGGATGTGTACCCAAAGGGAAGTTTATATTTCCTAGTATTAGCATGATTGGTGTTGGCCATGGAGAAATCTCCTACTTTTTCCTACGACTTTCAACGATCCCTACCGTATGTTTTATCATCTCTGCCCCTTTGCCTTGTATGTTCTTTTTATTCTTTTCAGAAGCTTAAAGTAATTTTGTTAGAGAACACCCCACTATATCTTCTTCTAGGGATACCCACCTCTTTTCTTCTGCATGCCTATGCTAGTCTATTATTTCAGCCAATGTCACCGCTTCATCATAGGACTTGAAGTTTGGTACCGCCAAACCTCCTCTCTCCCTTTCCGCTATTTACAGTCTATGACTTATTCTCCTCTTTTGTCCCCTACTTATAAATCGATTTATGAGACTTGCAAGCTTCTTACAATACAGAGATGGTACCGGTATAGGTAGAACCTGGAACAAATACAGCAGCCGGGGAAGAATATTCATCTTGATTATAGCAATTCTACCAAACCATGAAAATGTTGGTTGGTCCCAGGACTCTAGGTCCTGTTTCACCTTTTCCACCATCTCCTCCAAGCGAAACATTATCTTTACCCCCAGATACTTCAGTGCTTTGGCTGGCCATTTAACCACTTGAGGACTGCAGTGTTAAACCCCCCCTAAAGACCAGGCTCATTATTGCTAAGTTGGCCACTGCAGCTTTATGGCCAAGCTGCAGGGCAGTACAACACAGCACACGAGTGATCACCCCCCCCACCACCCCCACCACCAACAGAGCTCTCTGTTGGTGGGGTCTAATCGCTCCAAAGTTGTTTATTTTTTTTTATATAAATATTTATTTTTCAATAAAAAATGCATTTTTTTTATTTACCTTCCCCTGCTCCCTCACTCCCTCCCCCGCCAGCCAATCAGGGTGATCAGCTGTCATAGGCTTCAGCCTATGACAGCCGATCACTCCCCAGCCTCAGGAGGGGACAGCCGTGTCACACGGCTGTCCCCAGTACAGCTACTGTTGCCGATCGCAGCTCTGTACATGCAAATAGACGGCGATCATGCCGTCTAACAGTCTCCCGAGTGGCGATTGCCCGCTCGGAGACTGAAGAGGGGGCGGAGCTCAGCCCTCCGAGCAGGAGATGCGCATACAGCAAGCGCGCGATCTAATGCAAATTAGAGCTGACGCCATTTGGCATTGGGCGGTCCTAGGGCTGCCGCCGCGTCCACGACCTTTGGCATGGGGCGGTCTTTAGGTAGTTAAATGACAAGTTTTCCTTCAATAAGCACTGTTGACCATTGTCCAGACACCAAGCTATTGCTTCACTTTTATCAAAATTGATTTTCACATTTGCTACCATTGCTAAAAACATGAAATTCAAGTTTGGGAGAGAAATGTGCGGATCCACAAGGTAAAAAAAAACATATCATCGGCGTATGCCGCCACCTTGTGCTCAGTTCCCCTCACCTCAATAACCGGTATACTGGAGTCCCGCCTAACCCTACACAAGAATGGCTCAAGTGACAACACAAAACTCATTGGGGACATGGGGCACCCCTAGCACGTCCCATTTTTTATACAAAATGTCTCTGCTAGAACCCCATTTTCCCTCACCCTTGCATTCAGCGCAGAGTACAATGCCATTATCCTATTTCCCATATTGTCCTTTATGTCTTTGTACTTCAGCCCCCCTCGATGAAGGCCCACTCCACTCTGTCACAAGCATTTTCAGCATCTGTAGATAAAAATATGACAGAGTTGAAATGGGTCGTCATCCATTGAGCCAGGTTAAGGGTCCGTATAGTATTTTCTCTGGCCTCTCTGCCCCTCACAAAACCCCCCTGATCTGGGTGTATACGTTTATTTATTATAGGGGATAGTCTATTCGCCAGTACCTTTGCATGTAGTTTCACATCTACAATCAACAAAGCAATTGGCCTATAACTCTGACATTGTATGGGGTCTTTACCCTCCTGTGTAGCACCGATACAAAGGACTCCAGCATATGAGGGGAAAACCCTCTCTGCTCCCTATCACCTGTTGCTTCATTAAGTGCCTTTACCAAATAATTGATCCCTATACCTTTTATAGTACTCACTTGTGATCCCATCTGGTCCGGGCACCTTCCCTGTTGGTATCTGTTTAATTGCTAATTTTAATTCATCTAGTGTAATAGGTTACTCCAGGGCCGAGGCCTCTTCATCCGACAGTCTGGGCATTCCACTCTGTGCCAAATACTCCATTATCTCTCTTTTTCTTATCTCTACTTCATCCTCACCTATTACTTTTAGGTTATATAATCTATTATAACCATTCCTGAACTCACTGGCTATATCCTCCAGCTTATGGCATCTCTCTCCCTTTGTATTTTTAATACATGATATATAATTATTATTATTTTTTTGCTGCCTCTTAAAGGATACCTGAAGTGACGTGTGACATGATGAGATAGACATGTGTATGTACAGTGCCTAGCGAACAAATAACCATACTGCGGTCCTTTTTCTTTCTTTGCCTGAAAGAGTTAAATCTCAGGTATGTAAGTGGCTGACTCAGTCCTGACTCAGACAGGAAGTGACTACAGTGTGACCTTCACTGATAAGAAATTCCCCTGTTTACCTCTTTCTTGCTCTCAGAAGCCATTTTCTTCTGTAGTCACTTCCTGTCTGAGTCAGGACTGAGTCAGCCACTTACATACCTGGTATTTAACTCTTTCAGACAGAGAAAGAAAAAAAGGAACACAGCCTAGTTATTAGTTTGCTAGGCACTGTACATACACATGTCTATCTCATCATGTCACATGTCGCTTCTGGTATCCTTTAAGGGCCTTAGCCAATAACGAGCCACATCTATTTCCGTACTCCTAAAAAGTACGTGTACATCTCAGGGCCATGCATTTGCCCCTATAAAAAAGGAGATTTTTTTTAAACGTTCTCTTTCTTTAATTAACACCCCCATAGTATTCTCATCTTTATCTTGTTTATGCTGTTATTCTAATTCTGCAATATTATCCAGTGAGTCCTTTACTTCTTTATTCCTTTCTCCTAGCGCCCTCCTGTATCAAAATCCCCCTTATAAAACATTCATGGGCCTCCCAGACTGTCATGTCTGAGGACTCGCCCCCGGAGTTGAGAAAGAAATAAGTTTCTAACTCTCTTTGTACCCTTTGGACCACTTCTTCATTTCTTCTCAATAGTGCATCATTTAAACGCCACACCATGAGTCCCACGACCTTTTCCCCCCATTTCAGCTCAATCGATATCTGTGCATGATCCGACAATGTCATAAGGCCTATATTTGGTGACTTTGAAATAGAAAGCAGATCATGCGAGACAAAGATATAATCTATTCTAGAGTATCTGTTATGCGCCTGAGAATAAGAAGTGTAGTCTCCAGCAGTGCGATTGCAAATACGCCAAACATCAATCAATTGTGAATCATGCAACAATGTTTTACTTTTCTTCTGTTGCTGCTAGATATGGCCGTTTTACCAGCCGAGGTGTCTATCTGTTGATCCAGCGATAACCCTTCCCTCCGCAAAAGATTGTAGTTGCTCTAATGCATTTGCCTGGCCCGTATCTAATGCATAATATGACCCCACTGTTATTGCTCTATTATATAAATGCCCTTTTATTAAATTGAACCGGCCCTGTGGATCCGCATATCCCTCCCCAACCCCCCCCCCCCCCTTCCCCAACTCAAATAGAACATCTTTTGCCAGTAAAATTGCCATTCCTTTGATCTTGGACGCCTGCAGGCCACTCATATATATTGTTCTATAATACCTATCAAACACTCGTGGGGCCCTTAAAATGTGTTTCCTGCAGGCAAACAATACCAGCCCTCTCTCTATGGCAAAGTCTCAAAATGGCTGATCTTTTTTTCCGGTGTGTTGAGCCCCCTGACGTTCAGCGACAGAACCTTAAGATCCATAACCTTTAATTATACTGTAGCTTATATATCCTGGACTGACCCTCCCTCCACCCCTTCTGTCCCTCTTTCACAATCACACCCATTCATTCCTTCATTCCCCTTGCAACACTCCCCCCTTGGCATCCCGGTCCTCTCCCCCTTCCCTCTACCTTCCCGGGCCCGTTTTCCAATTCCCTTAAAAAGGAACATTTCCATTGTGTACCTCCCTTTGGTCCCCTCGGTGTGTTGCATCACCTTCTTGGGTATTAAGCTGCCATTTCCTGGAGCAGGGTCCCCCCCACCCCCCGCAGTCTCAGATTTTATTACTTTAAGAGGTTGGAAGAGGACAGTGGGGATAGACAAAAAGATAAAAAAAAAAAAAACATCCCTACCTCCCTTTGGGGAATTTCTTCCCTCTGTCATCATATCCTAAATATTGCCCTCCCTTTCCTCCCCTATACGTGCCCGGAGGGGGCTGGGAGCCTCACGATATCCTACCCTTCCTTCCATCCTCCTCCTCTGTGCTCATTTACTCACTCTTTCCAACCCCAATTCTCTCTCTCTCTCCCCTCTCTCCCTCTTTCTCTCCCTCTCTCTCTCTCTCCCCCCCTCTCTCTCCTCTCTATCTCTCTCTCTCCTCTCTCCCTTTCTCTCTCTCTCCCCCCCCCCCTCTCTCTCTCTCTCTCTCTCTCTCTCTCTCTCTCTCTCTGACCCCTCTCTCTCTCTCTCCCCCTCTCTCTCTCTCTCCTTCACTCTCTCCCTCTCTCTCTCTCTCCCTCTCTCTCTCTCTATACAGTGGTGTGAAAAACTATTTGCCCCCTTCCTGATTTCTTATTCTTTTGCATGTTTGTCACACTTAAATGTTTCTGCTCGTCAAAAACGTTAACTATTAGTCAAAGATAACATAATTGAACACAAAATGCAGTTTTAAATGATGGTTTTTTTTATTTAGTGAGAAAAAACCCTCAAAACCTACATGGCCCTGTGTGAAAAAGAAATTGCCCCCTGAACCTAATAACTGGTTGGGCCACCCTTAGCAGCAATAACTGCAATCAAGTGTTTGCAATAACTTGCAACGAGTCTTTTACAGCGCTCTGGAGGAATTTTGGCCCACTCATCTTTGCAGAATTGTTGTAATTCAGCTTTATTTGAGAGTTTTCTAGCATGAACCGCCTTTCTAAGGTCATGCCACAACATCTCAATAGGATTCAGGTCAGGACTTTGTCTAGGCCACTCCAAAGTCTTCATTTTGTTTTTCTTCAGCCATTCAGAGGTGGATTTGCTGGTGTGTTTTGGGTCTTTATCCTGCTGCAGCACCCAAGATTGCTTCAGCTTGAGTTGACGAACAGATGGCCGGACATTCTCCTTCAGGATTTTTTGGTAGACAGTAGAATTCATGGTTCCATCTATCACAGCAAGCCTTCCAGGTCCTGAAGCAGCAAAACAACCCCAGACCATCACACTACCACCACCATATTTTACTGTTGGTATGATGTTCTTTTGCTGAAATGCTGTGTTACTTCTACGCCAGATGTAACGGGACGCGCACCTTCCAAAAAGTTCAACTTTTGTCTCGTCGGTCCACAAGGTATTTTCCCAAAAGCCTTGGCAATCATTGAGATGTTTTTTTTAGCAAAATTGAGACGAACCTTAATGTTCTTTTTGCTTAAAAGTGGTTTGCGCCTTGGATATCTGCCATGCAGGCCGTTTTTACCCAGTCTCTTTCTTATGGTGGAGTCGTGAACACTGACCTTAATTGAGGCAAGTGAGGCCTGCAGTTCTTTAGATGTTGTCCTGGGGTCTTTGGTGGCCTCTCGGATGAGTTTTCTCGGTGCTCTTGGGGTAATTTTGGTCGGTCGGCCGGCCACTCCTGGGAAGGTTCATCACTGTTACATGTTTTTGCCATTTGTGGATAATGGCTCTCACTGTGGTTTGCTGGAGTCCCAAAGCTTTAGAAATGGCGTTATAACCTTTACCAGCCTGATAGATCTCAATTACAGTACTTTTGTTCTCATTTGTTCCTGAATTTCTTTGGATCTTGGCATGATGTCTAGCTTTTGAGGTGCTTTTGGTCTACTTCTCTGTGTCAGATAGCTCCTATTTAAGTGATTTCTTGATTGAAACAGGTGTGGCAGTAATCAGGCCTGGGGGTGACTACAGAAATTGAACTCAGGTGTGATAAACCACAGTTAAGTTATTTTTTAACAAGGGGGGCAATCACTTTTTCACACAGGGCCATGTAGATTTGGAGGTTTTTTTTTCTCACTAAATAATAAAAACCATCATTTAAAACTGCATTTTGTATTTAATTATGTTATCTTTGACTAATAGTTAACGGTTTTTGATGAGCAGAAACATTTAAGTGTGACAAACATGCAAAAGAATAAGAAATCAGGAAGGGGGCAAATAGTTTTTCACACCACTGTATATATATGTGTGTGTATATGTGTGTGTGTTTCAGCATTTGTGAGTGAAGACCGGATCTGCTAGGTTTTGTATTTTGTGCAATAACTTCTATGTTCCCACCCACTTATGTCTCACAGACCCGTGGACCCAAAAAGCCCGTCCGCGGCTGAATTCCTGCCAGGAGATACGGCTATTCCTGGCCTTCCAGGCGCATGAGGGACCCCATCCCCGATCCATGGATCTTGAAAGATGCTAATTGCAGTTCCCTTCCATATTATCGACCCTCTTTGTTTTGCCGCATTTGTTCTGTTTTCTTTCTCTCTAAAGTGATGAAGTCTGCATATTACATCCCTAGGGGGCTCCTTGTCTTTTGGTATCGACCGCAAGGCCCTGTCTGCCCTATGAAACTTTATCTTATGGTCTTCTGGGCGCCCCAATAAATCATTAAAGAAGGTCTGCAAATACACCCCTACACCCTCCCCTTGTATTGTCTCTGGGATCCCTTTCACCCTCAGATTATTCCTTCTCTCTCGATTTTGCATATCTTCAATCTCATGTTTCAAACTGATATTGATATCTCTTTGTTTTTCACTTGTCTTCTTAAGGACATCTATCTCCAATTGTAACTTTTTTACTTTTTCTTCCATGGCCCCAGTCCTCCCCTGTAGCTCAGCCGTTTCCTCCTTAATCTCAGCTATCTCTGTCTTCACTGAAGCCACTATTTGTTCTGTTTGAGCCTCTAAGTCTTGTCTTGTTGGCATACTCCGCAAGCATCTCCAGATCTACTTCAAACTACCACTTTGACTAACTTCGGACCTCTTTCAGCTGATCCTTTCTCCTCTGTAGACATTCTGCTTGTAGCAGATCTGTCCGAGGTTGGGAAAAATCGTACTAACAGAGTGCTGAGTTACTGTTTCTGCTTCTTTAAAGGATACCCAAAGTGACATGTGACATGATGAGATAGACATGTGTATGTACAGTGCCTAGCACACAAATAACTATGCCGTGTTCCTTTTTTTCTTTCTCTGCCTGAAAGAGTTAAATATCAGGTATGTAAGTGTCAACTCAGTCCTGACTCAGACAGGAAGTGACTACAGTGTGACCCTCACTGATAAGAAATTCCCCTTTTTATCTCTTTCTTGCTCTCAGAAGCCATTTTCTGCTAGGAAAGTGTTTTATAGTTGGAATTTCTTATCAGTGAGGGTCACACTATAGTCACTTCCTGTCAGGACTGAGTCAGCCACTTACATACCTGATGTTTAACTCTTTCAGGCAGAGAAAGGAAAAAAGGAACACAGCAAAGTTATTTGTGTGCTTGGCACTGTACATACCCATGTCTATCTCATCATGTCACATGTCACTTCGGGTATCCTTTAAGGGCAGAATTCTTTGCCTTTTTATCTTTATCTTTCACCATCTTTTTTGTTCTAGAGCCTCGGCACTAGTCAGTTTTTCCCCCACAAAGTAAGTCTTAGTTTAACACAATATTCTCTCCTTTACAAATACTTCACGGTGTGGAAAAATAGCAATTCAGTTCACTTGACAATGAAGCACAGGCAGCATTAGCAATTCACCAGCACCAGCAGGACAGCCACTCAAGTTCATTTCACAGCATGGCAGGATAGCAATTCAAAGATAGCAGAAAGCCATAGCAGGTCACAGTCTAGCAGAGTAGCAGGATAGCAGGTCAATTTACTTCACTATGCGGTCGACTAGCAGGTCCATTCACTTCAAAGCACAGCAAAAGATAGCAATAGTGATTCAGAATGCAGCGGGCCAGCAGTTCAATACACTTCACCACCTAGCAGGATGGCAATATAGCAGAAATTATGTACAGTTCATGTATAACATTCACCTTAATGGCTCAGATGCCCCGTTTCCTGCCCCCCCTTCCCCCCCTTTCCAGGTTCTGACTCATCTCTGGCTGTTGAATAAACAGTGGGTTGCAAAAGTATTCGGCCCCCTTGAACTTTTCCACATTTTGTCACATTACTGCCACAAACATGCATCAATTTTATTGGAATTCCACGTGAAAGACCAATACAAAGTGGTGTACTTGTGAGAAGTGGATCGAAAATCATACATCATTCCAAACATTTTTTACAAGTAACTGAAAAGTGGGGTGTGCGTAATTATTCGCCCCCCTGATTCAATACTTTGTAGAACCACCTTTTGCTGCAATTACAGCTGCCAGTCTTTTAGGGTATGTCTCTACCAGCTTTGCACATCTAGAGACTGAAATCCTTGCCCATTCTTCTTTGCAAAACAGCTTCAGCTCAGTCAGATTAGATGGACAGCATTTGTGAACAGTAGTTTTCAGATCTTGCCACAGATTCTCGATTGGATTTAGATCTGGACTTTGACTGGGCCATTCTAACACATAGATATGTTTTGTTTTAAACCATTCCATTGTTGCCCTGGCTTTATGTTTAGGGTCATTGTCCTGCTGGAAGGTGAACCTCCGCCCCAGTCTCAAGTCTTTTGCAGTCTCCAAGAGGTTTTCTTCCAATTTTGCCCTGTATTTGGCTCCATCCATCTTCCCATCAACTCTGACCAGCTTCCCTGTCCCTGCTGAAGAGATGCACCCTCCGAGCATGATGCTGCCACCACCATATTTGACAGTGAGGATGGTGTGTTCAGAGTGATGTGCAGTGTTAGTTTTCCGCCACATATAGCGTTTTGCATTTTGGCCAAAAAGTTCAATTTTGTTCTCATCTGACCAGAGCACCTTCTTCCACATTGTTGCTGTGTCCCCCACATGGCTTGTGGCAAACTGCAAACGGGACTTCTTATGCTTTCTGTTCACAATGGCTTTCTTCTTGCCACTCTTCCATAAAGGCCAACTTTGTTCAGTGCGCATGACTAATAGTTGTCCTATGGATAGATTCCCCCACCTGAGCTGTAGATCTCTGCAGCT